>NC_056732.1:1828071277-1828276277 GCF_019279795.1 Protopterus annectens | reverse complement strand
ACACACAAACTAAATACAAATGATGATTATCGTCCATGGTCCTAGAAATAAGTCTGCCCCTTTCACGCTTGTTCCTAGCTTTATAAAAGTGAGAACAAAGTCGCACTCAATACTTTTGTGACATTTGCTACGACGTATAAAAAATGCCGGCAGAAAAAGAAATTACTTCAAAAGTTGTAACACTTTCTTGAAACATGGATAGCAACCCCTATTGTGCTGGATTATCATAGTCACTGCACCTTCCCATGCGTTTTCGTAGTGGACTTGTACTTCTCAACTGTCCATATTTCTGCCTGTTTTGGTCTTTTCCTCATAAAATTGGTGGTTTTCTGCAAACCATTGAAGGTTGAAGTCAATAAATAATGACACACATACCGCTCAACCTTTTAGAGCAAGAAGTCTGGACACAGCCATAAATAAAAGTGGGACAAAGGTCATCCAAAATAAGGGCAATTTTTAAATATTGCTCTTAAACTTAGAAATTTACAGCAATATTTTACTCGGAGAAACAATAAAGTCAGCACTGTAAGATAGTTTTTAAGAATTAGAACTATCAGTAACATTGCACAGTATAAAGTATCAAACAACATAGCTATATAAACTATATTGATTTATTGGACGTTAAATTCTACATAATAGAAACATATGCTAGCGTTGCTATTGAGGGAACGCATATTCATTAGTGCCCCATTATGAAATAGCACGGGGGCGGGTTTTGAGCAGGCCTTGCTACTGCGCATCTGGTGAGGCCCTCAAGTAAAATATCGCCATACTCAGTATTGCCAGTAAATTTTCTCAAAATACAAGTAAACTCAAATATTTGTTTACCTTGTTTGGCGTGTATTTTCAAATATCAGCCTCTTTCCAAAACTCATCTAATTCTAAAAACCCAGTAGAATGTTTGACATCTTCACATTCCGATGACTGCCCTGCAAGAAGCCACGCCCACTGCTGTGAAAAGCACCCAACTTATGATCTTGTAACCAAATTCGTTGTGGTACTGCACCCTCCAGGCTGAACTCTAGGCATGCAGGTGGTGGGCGTACCTCACTTTCCACATGGTTTTACCACTTAATTCAGAATAAGAACAACCTTAAAGGACTGTTTTTTAGGCAGTGCTGTTGGACCCTAGAGGTTAACTAGTGCAACTAGCCGTACATCTATAAGAAAAGACCTGTTTTGCTTAATGCAACATTAAAAATTATGGAAGAAAAAAACAGTGTTGCTAAATGTGCTAGTAACATAGTTAGTAGTAAATCTTAAAGGAGAAAAAAATATGGAAATAAATGAATTCTAAAGCTTCAGAAAAACAGAACCTTACTCTTTGTAACCACTAATTAGGAAGGAGCAGTTCAGGTTACAAACTAAACAATCTTATTAACCTCAGAGTAATGTATTCAGTCAAAATGATATGTCCTTAAGATACAGTACAGAATTAATGTGTCTTAACAAAACAAGAGTGGAATAAACTAATATTGTAAATTTCCTAATTAAGGCTCTGTAATACCTCTCGACTTTACCTCATTTCAAGGAGTAGTTCATCATTTTGCTTCATAAAAATTCCCTGTCACACATTAAAATGTTTTTTGCACATTTAATGTTGTGATTTCTGAGCAAAATCAAAGGTTAAAAAGTACAGAATTGTATAGTTTCATCAATATCCACATTGTGAGCATCAAGTGAAACAGAAAAATTACCATATTCTGTGCTCTGGACTTGTTTCATATTCTGAGAGGAAGAGTTCCACATTTAAGATAATGAAGATTGACAGGCATTGTTTTACTGCATCCTATGTAAAAGTTAGTTCACTTAAAGCTGAGTTGAATACCCTTTCTAAAGTATTGAATTTCAGGCGTTCTTAACCTTCATAATCTCATTGTGTTCACGTCTTTTAACCTATTCCTTTCACTTTATCTTTTATGTAGCTCTTATTTCTCCTGTATGCATGTTAATCCAATATTCCCTCACAATTTCCCAAAATAATAATGAAAGACATTTAATTACAACTGTTCACTACAGTGTGTGAAAAAAGTCCATGTAAATCACATCCACAAGAAAAATATTCCACACATAGCAAGTGTAATACACCTACAATTCAATTGTATATTATGATTAGTCACAATGGTACAAGTCAGTAAGGAAAGATAACCAGTGCTGACAGTAAAGTTTGTTCAGATACAACTAAAATCAAATATTTGTTTACCTTATGTTATTGTGTATTTTCAAATGTCTGCCTTTTTCCAAAACCCATCTCATTCTAAAAGCCCAGTAGTTTAATGCAGATGTAATACAAATGCATCATAATTAGTGAAGATGGCACAATTCAGTAAGAAAAGATACTCAGCATTGTCAGTAAATCCACTCAAAATACAAATAATTAAATATTTATTTACCTTATTTGGAGTACATTTTCTAAAATCTGCTTCTTTCTAAAACCCATCTCATTCCAAACACCCAGTAGAATGTCTGACATCATGAAGGCCCTCAGTGACATCTTCACATTCTGACAGCTACCCTGCAAGAAGCCACGCCCACTGCTGTGAAAAGCACCCATCTTAAGAGTTTATATCAAAATGTGTTAAGGTACTGCACTCTCCAGGCAGAACACCAAGTATGCAGACAGTGTGCATACCCCACTTTCAACATGGTTTTACCACTCAAGTCAGAATAAGAACAGTCATAAGGGATAAGTGTTTTAGGCAGTGTTGCTATACCCTGCCGCTGTGCTGTAGAAAGATGAGCTCTTTGTTGCTTTGTGCAGCATTTGAAATTAGGGAGGAATAAAGAGAAAAAGAAGAGCAGGGATCGTGTAAAGCATTGCAGCAGTTAATACTTAGGACTCTATAATGTAACTCCTAAAGAAGGGATTTCTGTATTTGGTTAAGAAATTGTAAAACAAAAAAAAAATGCCATAATGGATGGGGAAAAATAATAAATGACTGAACTGTAAGACAAAATTGCAACTACTACTGAGAAAACATTACTCATACATTAACAGTTTTGGCAATGAAGAGAAAAGCGGCTTGATAGTATTAATAACAAAATCCCAGACATTTTATGTGCCAATGAAGACTCTACCCTGTATTATGCATTTTTTTTCTTCCCAGAAACCACTGGACACAAGAGAAAATTGAAGTACAAGTGAGTGATCTCAGACATGGTGAATGACATTGAGTTTAGAGCATTATGTGATTCACTGCTCAGAGAAAGAATTATGTGCTGTATAAATAATGATAGCACATAAAAAGGGTTTTTGAGAAAATCAAACCAGTATTAAAAACGGTAATGACATTAGCATCTGTGTTGTCTTAATTACCGCAATCAAATTTCTGTTCTTAAAGTATTAGTAGATAACACTTCAGCTTTTTTTTTTATTATTACTTATTGCTATTTCCAGCCTAGTACCTTTCATATGTATAAGGCACTTTATCTGTTTCTAATCATAATGTAATAGGAATCAAAATCGGCCTGACTCTGTGGTATAAGGGATGGAGTTCTGACTGCATCCCAGGTGACCAGGGTTTGATTCTCACTGAAGCACTTGGAGGAACCAGGCCAGGAGGGAGAGAAGTGAAGAGACAAGACTCACTCACCTCTCTCAGAAAAAAAGGGGTTGTGCACACTGAGGGGCACACTGGGTGGTAATAACTTCCTTGTAGAGACTAGGAAGCTCACTTTATGTGCCTTAGGGGATGATGCAGGTGTGCCTGGTGGGAACACTCTTTATAGAAGTAAGGGGACATGCTCAAATGTCAAACCATTACATTTACCACACTTAATTCCTTCTGGGTATATGCAATAGGAACAGGAACAGGTGAACAAAAAAGAAGACTTCAAACCACCCTTATCATTGCCTGAATTATGATCCCTCCCAATCAAGCATTATCCCAGGGATGGAGAACAAACGGGCAGATTAGTCATGCAGGGGGAAAATGATTCATATGACACATAAGTGGAATGAATGGAAACCATTCCTACATGCTAAAGTGGCAAAGACCGCTGCTTCCCCACCATTTTGTGTGACTAAAATATGGTTTCTAGGCAGCTGTCTACAGTGGGATGTTTCTTTATCCATTTAATATAATTTAGTGTTATAAATTAGTATAGCTGTCTGCTGCAGTATGCAAACTAATTGGCTTTTGGTAACCTAAGGACATACCAAGCAGTACGTACATAGTGACCAAAACTAGGCCTGCCATTCTGACTTCAGATGCAACTAAATTGCCAAAGCACTTCAGACAATTCTGAAGCAGGGGTCTAACATATGCTGTCAGTCATGAGCTAAATGCATACAGCTGCATTAGTTAAGCATTCAGTATTTAAATAGCAACCTTAGTCTGAGAGAATATGGATTTTATCCTGCAAAGGTGATCTCTCTATCTACATATGGCTGATCGGAGTTATGCACAAGAAACTGCCCCGTTAATTTCCCAAAAGGTAAGCATCAAATATTTTGCATGTGTTGCATAGCAAATGGCATCCAGCGGTTTCAGCTACAGACGTGTTGAGGTTCCTTACTACCTTCTGTCATTAATAAATCCTCTAAGACATATAAGCCGTTTGAGGCAAAACTTTTATATTTAGAAGATTGGCAGTAAATCAGGCCCTCATCAGGCCTATCATAGAATATAATGCCCCTTTTGGGATGTACCTTACCCGACACCTGCAGCAATTAGAAAGACCCCAAAAGTACCTCACCAAGAGGATCAAGGGACTCAAGCAGATGCCATATGCTGCTCGGTTAAAAAAACTCCAGCTCTACTCAGTTGCATACCGCCTACTTCGAGGCGATCTATGCCTGACATATAAAGCTATGTCCAATCCAGAATTAATGGACATGCTCCACCTCAGTAAATCTACATCCCTTAGAGCCACATGCTCGAGGGACTTGAACCTCAGCACAGAAATAAATAGAACTTGCTGGAGGGACAGATTCATAACCCAGAGGCTCCCTTCACTCTGGAATAGAATTCCAATTCATGTTAGGCAGAGCACCTCACTGAATCTCTTCAAGAAGAATCTTGATGAGTGGATGGGGGATCATAGGTTTGCCCCGGGGATTACTTCCGTGTCACTATTAGACAGAGGCACAATAAACTAAACCTTAAAAAGGGCACAGTATACTCAAATCAAGGGGTGGCATAAGCCAAACAAAATCGGGCTAGGCTTGTAATTGCCCCAGGGCAGATAGCCTAGTATGAACCTATGAACCTATGTAAACTAGACTAGAGTGAACTAACAACGACATGGCAGAACAGCTACAGACTTTTATTTACATGAAACAAAGAACATCTTTGATTGACCATAGAAATATGCGATTATTATCCAGAGACTGTTGGTACTCATTAAATTTTAGCATGCTCTCATACTGTACAAGTTCTCATGACTTCATCTGTGCAGTCACACAAACAAGACTGTATCCATTATGAAACATGTAAGAGAACAAAGTCAGACTATAACATTCCTTTGTTTTATACCAAAGCAGCACTATGACCTTATGTAGCTCATAGCTTATGGTTAAAGTAAACGTCTCTGGTATGAAATACAGAAACCTATTTTGTCAGTTGTAATGTCTGAAATAATTCTACTAGAGAAAATTCATTCTGACTCTTATATGTTTATGATATTTCAATAATATATATTCACAGGTTCATAGATGTGAACTAGGGTAATTACCATGGGGCCCTTTTAAGCCTAGCCATGCAGCCCAAATCTCTGACAAGTTCTGATACCCTGGGTAGTGTAAGCAGGAGTTTGGGATATGAAGTTTGTGTTAGGTTGGAGATCTGCTTCATATGAATGGAGTGCATGCTACAGAGAATGTCTAGCCTATAAGATACATACCTGTCTCTAACTCTAACAAGACTCATTGCTGTTTAAGGGTATAAACTTGTGAGCCTTCAGATGACAAAAAGCATTCTTCATCAATATGAGCACTGCTTAAAATAAACATCATAATACATATTTCTGAGCCTGCTGAAAAGACTTTCCTGCCTTGAATTCTGATCTACAGGTCACTGTTTATTTATTTCTGTGTCCTCTGTTGATTTTGTCCCTCTAGACCTCTTTTCAGTAAACTCCCAGGGTGGTATTTCTATTTCTAGGGGAAATTTCGCCTGCACAGCAGGGAACTTCCACTATTGTTTTCAATACATGCAATGAGATCTTTTACCTTCACCTGAGTTACTACCATCTCAGGCAGATTTATTTATTTATTTATATTTATTTTACATTTATTTTATATTTGTTGACCGGGTTAGTCCTTCTGAGTTGATAGCCCTTTTTCAGCGGAAACCCGGGGATGTAAACTAAGTTTAGCATCTCATCCAAAGGGCTGCACTGCATTGTCAGTTATCCACTCAGCTGGAGTGGGAATAGAATCCACAGCCTTCATTCAAGACCAAAGGTAAGTGTGCTACCTGTGTGCCATTGATGATGTTTAAATATTTGAGCATCACTGGCCTTTAGTAGCAAATCAGCAGTTATTACTACGAATCCAAATATGTATTTTACCAACACTTACATAAAACAAAACAAAGGCCTACCCCAAACATTTACTATTAATATAGCAAGTGGTACATCTTACAGAAAGAAGATTATAGAAATAAATAAATTTCAAAGCTTCACAAAAAAAGAACCTTACTTGTAACACTCACCACTTATGGAAGAACGAGTCTATATCAGCATTTTGAAAATTGAATAGTTCGAATCACTAAATGTTGAACTGACATGATCAAACTATCCAATTTTCGAATGCCAATAAAAATAAAAAAAAAAACAAACCAAAAAAAGAACTAACTGGTGTAGGCAGGGGGGCAAGACCCCCTGCACCCCCCACTACTTAAATAAACCAACTCTGAGACCGCACTACATTGAGGTAAACAGAAATCTCCCCTTATGGAGATTTCCATTTACCCGTTCGACGTTCTGCCCTTTCGGTATTCTCGATGCGACAATATCAAATTCAATATTGTCAGCATTCGAGATGCTGATAGGGACCCTGGAAGAACCAAGTTAGATGACACACTATGGAGTATAAAATCACATATTACACATAAAATCCCACCAAACTCAGGGTAATGCAGTTATTTTCATAGGTGTAAAAAAATAAAAAACGAACAAACCGCAACCAAAAGTAAAAAGGTATCGTTTAATCCAAATTTGATGTCAACTTAAATAACTTAGCGCTTTCACCTTAAAAAAAACATCCAGGCTTCTTCAGAGTCATTTAAGCATTAAATTCTTTCACTTAATATAGTCAATTGACCACATTCAGTGACCAATCAATCTCTTTCAATGAATTTGAATTAGATTACATCACCAATGAATTTCTATGCTAGTTATACCAAAATCAAGTACAATCACCGCCCCTTCACCATCCACAGTTTTAAATTGATTCAAAACTATTTGACAAAGATATTATATCACTTCATTAGTTAAACAGTTTTTTAAAACAATGTGTATATAATTATTTAAAATGCAATATACTATAAAAATCATATATCTTATAAAAATATTTATGATTATATACATTTCATTTTATATCATTTTGAATACTCTGACCCAGTCTTCCTAGGTACCTTTACTTGTACTAGTTGTATATTCTTTTGAACCAAAAATCATCTTCTTTAAAGAATTTTATTCTCAAACAATTTCATTTGATTTTAACTTGAGAAAGGGTTTTATTGAAACAGAGTCATTTAAACCGGGTGGTACTGCTGCATTCAACCATAGTTGCCACCCGGACTCTTTAGCTTCAATTAGTGTCTTAACATCACCCCCCCTCTCTCTCTTGTAAGGACCCTATCTATTATGAAGAAAATAAAACATCTAAAATTAGTACATTTAGTACTATGAACATATAGTGCATTGTGGGTGTCAGGATTTTTAATAGCTCTTATATGTTTTCCTGTTCTCTTTCTTAGTTTGCGTATAGTTTTTCCCACATAAAATCTGGGACAGGAAGTGCACATTGCAACACAAACTATTATTGCTGTGTTGCAATTGCCTCTTCCTGGACATTTCAGTGCTACACTATTGTCACCTACACACACATAAGGTCCGTTATTGATGTATTTACATAATCTGCAGTTTTCACATTTGGACATGGAAGATTTATATCTCCCCTTCTCCTTATATATACATGGTTCTTCCAAGATGTTTTTAATGTTTTTCCCTTTACTAAAAACTATACGAGGTTTATTTTCAAGTTTAGATTGAATTTCATCCCCTAGACATAAATCCCAACATTTCTCAATCACCTTTATAACCTCGTTTGTCTGTTGATTAAAACGTAAAATATATATATAACCTCCTTTTTCCTGGATGCAATCCCTTTACTTATGAGATGAAGCAAGTAAAATGCTTTTCCGACCAGTGCCGCTACATGATGGTCGAATGTGAGGTTGTTATCAACCTGAGTGCCCAAGTCTTTCACCACAGGTTGTATGCTTAAGGGGTTGCCATTGATGTGGTAATCAGTAGGGGTAGTGTTTTTGCCGAATGGTATGATGATACATTTTTTTCATTTAACTTGAGGCCATGACTTTGGCAACAGTCATTAGTTGCTGTGAGACCCACTTGTAGTATGTTAACATCATCAACTTACAGTTGTCGGCAAACCTGATCAGCTACAGGCCTTCGAGAAATAGATGCCAAACAGTAGGGGTCCCAGGACAGATCTCTGGGGAACTCCACTAATGACAGGTCTGCTATTGGAGGTGGAGGTGCCTATTTTGACTTTGAGGGTCCTGTCGGTGAGCCATTTGGCCACCCACCTGATTAGATAGGGATTTACACCAAGTTGTGTTAGCTTTTCGATGATGCCCAAATGGGGGATTATGTCAAAGGCCTTGGCCAAGTCAATGTAAGCTGTATGTACTGACTTTCCATCATCCAGGGCCTTGGTGACAGTCTCAAAGAAGTCAATCAGGTTCAACAGGCAAGATCTGCCCTTGACGAATCTGAACTGGGTGTGATCATGTGCTCAGAGATTGCCTATGTCCTTGTTTATGAGATCCATAATAATACGCTACATGTCTTTACAGATCAGACTTGTCAAGCTAATGGGACAATAGTTTCCAGGGTCAGTAGTGGCACCACCTTTGTGCAAGGGGATGACTATGGCAGTTCTCCACTCTGCAGGAATGAAGCCAGTACTTAAGCTGTGGTTGAAAAGGGTGCTCAATGGCAAAGCCAGCTCTTGCTGGAGATGGTGCAGAATACATCCTGGGATACTATCAGGTCCCACGGAAGCTGTGTTTTTTGCCTTGGATAGGGTCTATAACACTTGATCTACAGAGATGTGAGGTGCGGGACAAGTATCTGGGATGTCGAAAGGGCCTTTGGGGGGAGGCAGGGGGGGTGAAGTTTTCACTGAACCTATCTGCTAGCAGGTTGGCTAAGTCAACAGGATAAGTGATACTGTTAAGTACTAATTTGGAACACACCTGTCCAGACAAGCTGTATACATGATTTGCACAACAGTAAATGTTCTCATATTGTTTGCTCACATCCTGTACAGTTAACTGATGCAAAATACATGCATCTCATTTGCTGTAGCCTGTGAATATTGTACCCTATTATCCATTTTAGTCCTAAGCATGTGTGAAGTTAGAAACAAATTGAAAACAAAACACTTCCAAAATAGACCACCAGTGTTTCAGCTTGAAATTGGTTGCTGGTGCTGCTTGATTTCTGAGAATTTGAATACGAAAGTGTACGGTTTAGCCAGGCATACTCTTTGTTCTCCGCAGAGTACATGTGGTCTTTGCAGCACTCAGAAACATTGTAGCTTTTCAGGCTGTATTATGTCTACAACTGTCTAAAGTGAGCCCCTCTAGCAATAGCTACTTAACTTGCTAAGAGAGAGGATTGGTAACCTAAAACAATACCTTTCGTAGTTTCAGAGGAGACTACTAGAAATGATGTGCACATTTATTAACTGCTGTGGGGGGGGGGGGGGCAATATTTTAAAAATGTGTCCATTTTTTTAGATGCCGGGTGGGTTGGGGGCACAGTAAAAAAAAGGTTTGTGTGCACAAAATGGAATTTTCTGGCTACACCGCTGCGAGAGTGTACATGCCATTTTCAAGGGGTTTAAAAGGAATTTCATTACAACTGACTTTACAGTGGATGTCCTCTGGCATTTGTTTTAATGCTGGCTACATACAAATGATTCCCCCTTCTTCAAAGGCATTGGGAGGAAACAACACTCAAGAGACAAAAAAATTCTGTATCCAGTTTTTACAAACAAGTAAAGTATGATGGTGAATTTACATTTTTTACACTTTCCAAAAGCATTAGTATAATATGTAGATAACACAATGCAGCTTTTACTCCTTCAAGGCACATAATAAAAAACAAACTGACTGATACAACAATGAAAATAACCTGATGAGGAAATACTTTTTGAAATTAACATTATCTACAAGGTTCTTAATACCACCTCAAGGAAAAGGTGACCAGTGTCATTACTCATAGTTCCATACTAGACCCCCTCTTTTTCGACATTTATTTCTCTCACTTCTTCATGGGCAACAAGGATCTCTAGCTGAGTAAGTTTGCTGGTGATTGTAAACTGGTTATAGTAGATAAATTGGCAGTAAATGGCAAACAAGAACAATATTATTCTACATTCAGTGACAGTAATTAATGTATTGGTGCACTTGATGTAGAACTGCTGCAGCTGTTTTTCTTAATGAACCTGATTATTATAACTGATCACTTTATGTTAGTTACAAGTTACATGCCAGTCTGTTACAATTATACCTGATTACTGTAATCCTTCTATTCTGTTGCACTTGGGGTCCAGGTCATGACTGATAAGGGTCTGTTGAGTAGTTCATGGTTATCAAATTGAATTTAATAAATAAATATAAGTTAATCAACTAATAATAAAATTTGAATGGAACTAAAACAAAAACAAAATCATATATTTCATCTAAAACCAAGATATTTGTTGTTCCTCTCTACTCTGATCTTGTTAGACTCGTTATAAAATATAATATACTCTTCAGCATGTATCTCACTATACACATCAAAAAAATGCAGAGGTTCCTAGCAAAAAAAAAAAAGATCTCTGGTTCCAAAAATCTTAGTTACTGGAAATGGTGGAATTGCTGCCCATGTATTCCATGTTGTATAGGCTCTTATGGGGAAATGTGTGTTTTGCCTTATGTGCCCTCAGGCACCCTGTTATCCATCACCTCCTCTTTCGCAATATGTTAAATACAGTAGCCAGCACGAGAAAAAGAGATTTCAGTTTCCACTGGGTAATAGACAAAACTAAATGGAGGGATAGGTTCATCACCAAGTGCCTCCCCTTGGTCTGGAATAGATTCCCTTAGATAGGTTTATCACCCAGTTCTTCTCCTAGGACTGGAATAGACTCCCCTAGATAAGTTCATCACCCAGTGCTTCCCTTGGTCTGGAATAGACTCTCCTAGATAGGTTCATTACCCAATGTCTTCCCTTGGTCTGGAATAGACTCCCCTAGATAGGTTTATCACCCCAGGTCTTCCCCTTGGTCTGGAATAGACTTCCCTAGATAGGTTCATTACCCATTGCCTCCCCTTGATCAGGAATAGACATTCCCTAGATAGTTTCATTACCAGTGCTTCCCCTTCCTCTGGAACAGATTCCCCTAGAGAGGTTCATTACCCAGTGCCTTCCCCTGGTCTGAAATAGACTCCTATTGCATGTCAAGCAATGTGACTTCATGTTGGTGTTCAGACATAGCTGAGACAAATAGATGGCTGCCCTAAAATACACTGCTGGACACACACACCTTACCCTGCTTGAATAGGTTGGTAAAGTCTGAGGGTGGTTATTGGCAAGGCATTTCCTATGATTTCTATGATTGTTATTATTAGCATTAAGGTCCATGTACTTTATATAGATGAGTCATGGAAGCTCTACCTTCCAAAATGTGTTTTAACTAACTGAGACTCTGTGTGTACAAAATCAGTTGGATGTAAAAGAATCAGAAAATCCTCTTATATTTAATGAAATGATTTACCAAATCAAAGGATGACATAATCTAGTATTTTACATTCTCATATAAGTTTCAGTAATACCTTCCAGTGCTATTCTTTTCAGGGAACAGTTCCAGATTTTGTTTCTTAAAAAAATTCCTGTGCCACATTAAAGGGGGGTTATTATATAATCAGTGCTAAGATTTTTAAGAAAAATCTGGGTTAAATAATCCTAAATCATACAGGTTCATCAATATTAGTACTATAAGCATAACAGATAAATAAATAAGAAAGTAAATAACTAAATAACCATACTCTGATCTCCAGGTTTAGAGATTTTAGTAAAAAGACAATTATTTAGACTCACCCCCACCAAAAAAAAGCAAACTCCTTTGATCTCCCAGATATACGTGCAAGGCAAAGAGTTTATCCGTTGTTGGGTGGCCAGGACACCATTTGTATTGGTTCTCCTGAGCCAGAGACTTGACTATCAGAAAGCATCTCCTTTATATCATCCTTGTCATAAGCTTTCCCAGGATGGCTGGAGTGTTGATGACCCCCCCCCCCATAAATGGAACACATGCTCTTTTCCACTTTTTAAAAATGGAAACCACAAGTCATATTTGCCAGTCCAGAGATATGGTTCTTTCTTTCTGCTCAACACTGAAAAGGCATGTTAAACAACGCCACCTTTACAGGATACAGTGCCTTCAGCATATCTGTCTGCTGTTCATAAATGTGCTTGGCAACAGAGCACCTTGAGACAGAGGTCAATGATCAGCTTTATAGTTCTGTCATCAAACCCGAGGTCACATGTTCCCAACACATGAGTGAAGAGACATGCTGATCTCTCAGCTGATAAATACTTGGTGATGATGGACAAGACAGCAGCAGGGCAGGTCCAGAAGGCTTAAACAGATAACAGTAGTGTCCTGAGAACATTTAACAAATGCTTCGATGTAGAAAGATTTCAATCCCTACCTCAGCAACAGATTTTCTTGTATCCCATGGGAGATCAGGAACAGGGAGTCTGAGTGGATCCTGCTTAAGACCTCAGAAGTGGAGGGAAGCAGCTGAGGCAATGCATGCTCAATACCCATCATGGTGGTGATCCTAGGACACCAGAAGTGAGGGAAGTAAAATGCTTAAAGAAAGAGCCCTTTTCCATGCAATGGTACAACAGGTGGTCTTCACATTTGACCAATAGATACTGACCAGTCAGGAAGACAGCAGCTAAGACAATAACAAGAACATGTGCAGTATGTGGGAGGAATTTGAGGTCGTGGAGAATGACTTTCAGAAGGTACCACAGAAATTCTGGCAAATCTACACAAGACACAGAATAGGAGGGTGGGAGTGATCACCCTAACTAGGAAATACCATCAAATATAACTCCCCCTGCTATCACTAGGAAACAAATCCTTAATGCTCCCTGTAAGGCCAACAGCACGGCCTTAATGAGCCCAGGCAATATCCCAGGATGCCTTCTAAACATGACCTATCAGGCCATGTGGAATTGCTATTTAACTGTAGCCTCCAAATAGGCTTTGTGCCTCATGAATGTAGAACAGCAATAGTCATCCCTTCACACAAAAGGGGGCCATCTACAGACCCTGGAAACTACAGACTCATAAGTCTCACTAGTCTCATACACAAACCCATGGAAAGAATTATCATGGAAATGATCAATAATGACATAGGAAATCTCCATATACTGAAGCCAACCTAGCTTGGTTTCATCAAGGGCAGGTCATGTCTATTCAACTTGGTGGATGGTGGACTTCTTTGAGAAGGTCACCAAAACAATGGATGAGAACAAAGTGGTTCACACTGCCTACCATGACCAGGCACATGCATTTGACACAATACCCCACTCAGGCATCCTTGACAAACCCAAGAGTTTAGGTACAAACCCTTATGTCACCTGTTAGATAGCCATCTGGCTCACAGACAGGACCCAGGAAGTTAGAATTGGGATTGAGTTAGAAAGAGACCAGTCATAAGTGGAGTCCCTCAGGGATCGGTTCTGAGACTACTGCTTTTTGGTATTTACTTCTCTAAAGTCAAGGCCAATGTCAATGGCCTCTGGCTGACTAACTTTACAGATGATTTCAAATTAGGAGCTGTCATTGAATCCCCCACTTACACAAATGTTCTCCAGGAAGGGCTGACACAGACAAATAACTAGTGTTAGGAAGTCATCCACCCATGGTAACTATCATATTGACAATGCACCCTTAAGAGATGACCCAGTAGTCAGGGACTTGGGGACACGCATAGACAATAATCTAGCCTTTGACCATCATGTGTCTATAGTAGTAAGGAAATCATTCTATGTTGTGCAACTTATAAACAAAGGTATGGCATCTAGATGCATAGAAGTCATTGCTCCACTGTACTTGGCATTCATCAGACCTATCACTGAGTACAGTGCCCCCTTGGTATGTACCTAACCAGGCATATCCTACAACTGGAACATGCACAGAGGTTCCTCATTAAAAGAATACAGGGCATAAGTAACTTGTCTTTTGCTGACTGCTTCAAGGCCCTATCCCTGTATGCTGCCTCTTACAGGCTGTTGAGGGGAGCTGTATGCATGGCATACAATGTAATATCAGACCCCACCTGATGGAACTACTGCAAATTCACAAAACAAACAGTACTAGAATTACCCATTCTAAAGACTTAAACCTTGCCTGTGATATAAATAGGACCTCCTGGAGATGCAGGTATATATCCTAGAGGCTACCCCTTCCATGTGAAGCAGATTTCCTCCCTAACCCAATGCAAGTGCAAACTGGACAATTGGAGGGGAAACAGGAAATTCATCCCTAGTTTGGCACATATGTCTTTAATGGACACAGGCAGCCTGTAAAGGTTTCACCTCCCAAGCCCCTGCTTACACTTATCAAGGGTATGAACACTTGTCAGAGATTTGAGATGCATGGCTAGGCTTAAAAAGGCCCTTGTGGTCATTAGCCTAGTAAGCACCAATGATCCGATGACCCCCCCCCCCTTTTCTTATCTTTCTACAAGGGGAAGGGGTGTTGTGTCTACTGTTTCCACTCTTCTACCTAATTTGAGAGTCATGCAGGACTGTCACAGGTCTATTCCAGGGTTTTCCCTTTTAACTTAGTTTTCAGTTTCTTCTTATTTCCCCATTTGCTGCTATGATCACTGCCTTGTCTGTACTCAGTCTTACCCATATTCCTTCAGTTTTGCATTCCAGTCTCCAGTCATTTGCTGAAGTTCCTTTTACAATCTGCTTGTATTGCCACATTGTCTGTATTATGCAACTTGGTCAATTTGTGCCACACAACTGCTAGCTAATGTAGTTTGTCACCAGTATGAACTGCAGTAGGCTCAGAGTTGAACTAAGATGCACACCCACTCCCACTAGGAGCCCCTCTGTGAGCCCAAGCACCATTCACACGTATGTGAATGGAGTTTGTACATGTCCGTCACTAATTTTACCTATATTTCTACAACTTTAAACTATTACAGGACTACCCCAAATCTTCTTTTGTGAGACCCTGTCTTATGTTCTCTTCAAATCTAGCAATGCTCAATTGAAGTTTTTTTTCTCATCTCCTACTTCTGCATTACCTAAACATCACGTTGGTTGTACTACATCCTGAGCTGAATCCAAACTGCTCATATCCCATATTACTTTCTACTGCTCTTTGTATTCCTTTATCAGTCACCCCTTCAAACACTTTCATGCAATTCAAAAGGAGTTTATCATCTCTGGACTGCCC
Source organism: Protopterus annectens (assembly GCF_019279795.1). Taxonomy (NCBI): domain Eukaryota; kingdom Metazoa; phylum Chordata; order Ceratodontiformes; family Protopteridae; genus Protopterus; species Protopterus annectens. The sequence goes on along the minus strand of NC_056732.1, from coordinate 1,828,260,544 downwards.
CCAGTTGTGTATACCCACTTTGGTCTTGTACAATAGCCCTAGAATGTTTTTTCTTCAGTCATCCAGGATAAGCCTTTCTCTCTCATGTACAATGATCAGTACCCTCAGGAGCCATTTCTCCCCTAATTCACCCAACATATTGATTATAGTTGCTGTGACTTCATCTGGGCCTGCTGCACTCCCTGATTTACTTTTCTTAGTGCTGTTTTTCTTCCTTCTCCTTGTAGGCTGTGCCTAGGCCAGTACAGTTTGTGTGGGGTTTTCCTTCCTAAGCTGCTGGAAATAGTCCATCTGCCTTTCTGGACTGGTGAGTAGATTGTTGTTTATGAATGGCTCCTGATGAACAATTTTCTTTCTTTGCTTGCAATCTGTTAGAGTTTCTTTGTGTCATCTGCTGAGTCATGTTCCTGAAGCTGGTAGAGTTTCTCTGACACCTTGTTCTTTGCCATCATGGCTGCTCTCTTATCGTCTTTGTTAGCCAGCCGGTATTCCTTCCTTCCTTGCCTGGTCCATCATTTCTATCTCCCACTTCTTCCTACAATCCATCTTTCTTTTGATAATCTCCTAATCTCCTGTTCTTCTGTGTTCCACCACCAGCTGCCCCTGTGTAACTTATTTCCATACGTGGCTTGGCTGCATATCTACGCTGTAGTTTTCACACATGCTGTTTTGAGAGGCTGCCATTCTTTTTTTGATTTCACCTATTTCCTCTTCTTCCAGATGTGCTAGAGCCCCAAATACTTCCTTGAACCCCTTAACAATCCCTGATCATCATATCCTCACCCTCCCTTTTAAGTATTTGTCTACATGGGAAAGGGGGCTTTGTGAGAGTCAACTGATAGCTGCTTGCAGCTGATTGTGGCCACCAGTGGTTTACACTGTGGTCTGACTCTTTCAGTGGAGATGACTTTGCAGTCTTTGATTCTACCCCAATCTGTGTTCCTTACCAGGAGAAAATCTACCTGAGTTGTATGTTGGCTAGTCTTATTTGTGATCCTGTGGCTATTTCTCTGGGCAAACCATGTCTTAGCCACCATCAAGCCATTGGCCAGACAGAAGACTCAAATGGCATCTCCTGCTTTATTCCTCTTGCCCCATCCGTGTGGACCTAGGAAGTCCTCATATATTCTTTCTGGCTCAGTATGAGCATTTATGTTCCCCTTATCAACACCAAATTATTTTGTCTCATTTTACCTAGAAGTTCCTGCAGCTGCTACCGGAAATGCACGTATGTACTTGTCATTACAACCCTGCCATGGGGCAAAGGGAATTATTAATAATCTCAGCCTGTCCTTACCCTGGAGTTTTAGATAATCCTTATTTTCTGTTATCCCTAGCCATATTGCAAGATACCCTATTCCATCTGGGAAAACAGCAGAAGAAATAAAGCAAACATGTCTTTTCTGGACAACATATAAATTATCATTCAGAAAAAAAGGCTTATTTGATAAATTCAGTGCTGATGGGAAAATAGCATACTTAGCAAGGGTATTTGTCTTGCCAACAGTATTTGAAAAGGAATTATTGCAGATATTTTTTTTGATCTCACCAAGCTCACCTACAAAGAAACTAATTATAAAAAACTACCCAGTTTACTCATACACCATATGATCGCCAATTACCTGCACACACTGACCACTGCTACTAACCAACTTGCACTCAGTGGCGACATCCACCCTAACCCGGGCCCCTCCACTACTATACCTACTGCTACAAACCTACATGGACCTAATATCCCTTGCAAGCAAAAACCCTCTGACCTCTTAATACACAGTATAAACATCCACAGCATCATGAATAAAAGTGAAGAGCTACATGCCTCTATATCTGTCTATAACCCTGACATTGTACTCCTAACTGAGACCTGGCTCATGCCCCACATCAAAGATACCACCATAGCCCGTCCTGGCTAAAACATCCTTAGATGTGATCGAATAGCTAAGAGAGGAGGGGGCATTGCCCTACTTTACAGGCACAACCTTACTGTCCAACAAATACGTAAAGATATCCCCACTTTTGGCTATGCAGAAACCCTGTTTGCAAATATAAAATGAAACCAGCAGAAACAACTCAACATTATAGGTGTCTACTTACCACCAGGTGACAATATTGCCACTCTAGAGTCCATTTTACATTGGACTTCCAACGGCCTCCCTCAGGAGACACATCCTGTGGGACTTCAACATTGATTGGGCCTCTATCACAGCATCCCCCTGAAGTACCACTTAAACCTATTTAACTTTACACAGCTTATCCAAACCCCCACCTGTATAGACAAATCCACCAAAAAGGAATCCATATTAGACTCGATCCTAACCAACAAGACTTGATCTGCCAATATATCTGGTACGTTACCAGACTCCCTCAGTGATCACCTACCCACATTCATACTAAGACAGCACACAAAACCCATAAACCCCCCCTCCCATCCTACTTTCTATCCATAGTTCCAAAAATTTCCTACCAGACCAATTCATCAACACCTTAAAAAAATAAATTGGTTACCTCTTAAAACTCTACCATTAGTGGCAGCTGTGGAGTACTTTAGTACTGCCTTCTTAGGTATACTTAATGTTATGACCCCACAATGTATAATTTGTACTAAAACCAACCCAGCCCCCTGGATCTCAAAGGACAAAAGATCCCCTACTCAAACAACGAGGCATAGCTTGGGGAATCTAGCGTCTGGCATACCAACAAAACAAGTACAAATTGACAATACTTCCTAGAGCTCAGAAACAAAGTAAAAAACAAATATGTAATGAGAAAAAAAGCTATTATATCCAGCTACAAAAAACTCACTACAACAATCCACAAAAATTCTGGTCCGCAATTAACCACATCCTCCAACCAGGCAAAATCAGCTCCCCAACCCCTAACACTGAGAGTGATAACAATGATATTGCCACCCAGTTTAATGACTATTTCACCTCCTCCATCCAAAAGTTATTCAACAATTTCCCCTCTACTACTACAAATACCCCCAAAATACAAAACTGTCACCATAAGATCAACACCCAATTCTCTCTTAAACCAGTTCCAACTGACCTAATTCGTAAACACCTTGCCAAATTGAAACCCATCACACTCGCTGCTGGTAAACTCCCCGCTGATTACCTCAGGATAGCCGCCTCTGCCATCGCCTACCCTATTTCCATACTCATCAATAGATCCAAAGCTGAACACACTGTCCACTCTGTCTGGAAATTTTCTTACGTTGTCCCACTACACAAAGGTGGATCCTCAACAGAATTTAGTAATTATCTCCCCATAGCTATACTATCTTCCCTATCAAAAATCTTAGAAAAATGTGTACAAACCCAACTACTGAATCATCTTCAATATAACCTGCTAGCAAATTTCCAACATGGATTTCGGCCAAACTGTAGTACCACCCCTGCCCTTGTATCCTTTACTGACCACATCAACCAACAAAGAAATCTCGGTAACTTAGTATCTGTTGTCTTCCTAGACCTATCAAAGGCATTTGACACTGTATCCCACTGCAAATTACTATCGATTCTCTCTGAGCTCAGTCTGGATAACTTCTCTCGACTGTGGTTTAGAAATTATCTGTCCCTCCAGCAACAAGCTGTTAAATGGCCTAACTCTCTCTCTCTCCTCTCCTCCCAGTGGGACAAGGTGTTCCACAAGGATCCATTCTTGGTCCCTTACTATTTTCCATCTTTACCAATAACCTCCCCTTGGCTACCCAACAAACTAATATACTACAGTATGCTGATGACACCACCTTTATTTGCTCAGCCCTCTCTCTACAATTACTCCAAGATAGAACCCAGGAAGCCTTCACTGCTAGAGAAAAATGGCTAAATTCTTCCCAACTCATACTAAACCCATCTAAGACCCAATTCATGATCTTCCACCCATCCAAAACTTTCACCCCTACCTCGTCATTCTCAATAACATCCTCCAACAATACTCTTATCACACCAGTAACCCAAGCCAAGCTACTAGTTGTAAATATTGACCAAAACCTAAAATTTGACAAACATATAGCACTAACAATTGCCAAAGTTCATAAAAAACTAGGTTCACTCTACTGCTGCAAGAGCTTCCTCATACAGGAATTCCAAATCACTATCTCTGATACCCATCTACTCTCCACCTTATTATACACTTCCTCAGTTCTAACTAACCTAAACAAATCTGACCTTCTGAAATTATCTACCTGCTACAATAAAATCTCAAAATTTGCAACCAATGCTAAGTTTTGTTCTCATCACTGCCTCTCCCTCAAATAACTAGAATGGTTAGAACTTCCTAACCTACTAAAATACAATAAACTTCTCCTGACCCATCAACTGCTATACCAACCAAATAAAATACCTGCCCTCTCTGGTCTGCTTACCTTCCATAATACTGCGCATCAACTAAGATCTTCCAATACCACCCTATTGACTGTTACCAATTGCTTACATAGCTCAGGCCAATTTCTTTATTCCTATGCAGTTGTTAAGGCCTGGAACTCTCTACCCCCTGACATTAGATGTCTAAATATTAAACATACTTTCATATCCCTACTAAAGGATCTCCTATTCAAAACTTGCATATGTTCCTGTACAGAACCAGACTAATGTCACCTGTTCCTGACATTCAACATCCCTAGATCACAGGTGTATGTGTAGTTTCACTTAGTGCATAGTACTGTGAACCAGGTGTTTAAGCCACCTTTATAGTTATGATTTCTAGTTTATGACCCTGTTTGTCTATGGAAACTTCTTTTTGAATTGATGTTCAAGCAATTCTATATTTGTTGTATAATATTTTGTTTAATTGTTTCTCAGTATTCTAACCACTTATGCTCCATCAATTTTTACTCCTTTTATATGTTCTATGCTCTTTGTATAAAATAGCTATGTTTATATAATTTTTTAAATTATTTTTATTATTTTTTTATAATTTTTTTTTACTATGTATTTGGAGCTTTTCTCCCCGGGCCTCCTCTGAAAACTTGCACCTTGTGTCCAGTCGGACTAACCCAGTAAACAAATGGAAAATAAAATAAATACATTTAAAAAATTAAATTTATATGGGGTTCTAGATTAAACCCAGTTAAAAAAGGAATTTTGTATGTAAATAAATAAGAAAGAGGTTTAGGGTTAATTATCCCAGTGGTATATGCTGTTTCATTAAATTTGTACAAAGTGTTAAAGTAGATAAATAAAAAAGATGGGAGAGTAGTAGTAAAACTATATAAATATAAGTAAAAATAAGAAACAAATGGTGTAATCAGAAAGTACAATGTTAAGATGTTTTGCGGAGACTGGTAATAGATAAATTGCCAGCAAAAGGAAATATGCCATATAAAAAGAAAAGTGATAGGCTATGTTTACATTGTCAAGAAGAAGAAACTATTTAATGTATTTTTGAAATTGAAAAGATTAAAAAGTTACAGGGAACACTATGCAAAGAAGATTTTTTTGAACATATAAAAGAAGTAAATAAAATAAACATGGATAGTATAAGAACAGAAGTAATGAATATGTTAAAATAATAGATAAAAAGTTATTTTATGTTATATGGGTTATGTAGAATAAAAGAATAAATGAAATTATGTGTAATGGTAAATGGATTTTAGAAACAATGTTAAGTAAAATCAGATGGGGTTAATAAAAAGGGAGGGGGTCTAATAGGGATGAAAATTTAGCATGATTGTAAAGGAAATTATGAATATGTATAAACACATTTGCATATTAATATATTTGTACATATGAAAATATCTGTAAATATGTAAATATTTTGTAAATAAGTGTTATTTTTATATCTAAATAAAGGACCCCTACTCTTCTTGATAGGTACTGTGGGATCTTTTACATCCACTTGAGCTACCACCAATTGAAGCAGTTGGCTCCTCAGTTTAACATCTCATTTGTATATAAAAATGCAAGTGTTTATGCAAGGGGAATTTCCCCCCAGTACATCTGATGTTAGGAGCTGTTCCATGTAGACCACTGCTATTTATATATAACTTTCAGATTGCTGTATCCCAGAGTAAGGACAAGCCTGTCTTGGAGCTGCTCTGATTATTTTTTTCACATCTCTAAGAACTGCAGTTATTGTCTGTCTTTGAACATTCAGTAGGTACCTATATGAAAATTGTGATCCTTACACAGAAGGGGTAACTTCCCAATGAAAAGATTGGGGTCCGAATAGAGAGATACAAGTCAGCAAGCAAAGGAGAGGAGTAGTAGTGCTGAAATTTAATTAATCTTCAAGTCTTGGTGAGTACCTTCACAAGATGGACCCTGTTTTCTACAAAATCTCACCAAGGTGACACTGATATATAGACCGTATTTATATAGCATATATCATGGAGAGAAGTAGGCCAAAAATTAAAAGAGATAGCTGGGTGCACAACACCCAGAATAAAAAAGTGCCCAATCCTGGTAGGCACACTGGTGCCAGGAGTGGAAAAAAATGACAATGTAGGATCCTCAAAATATGAAAACATTCCTACAATGGGGCCATGCCTGGTCCAGGGGAATGGTCCCCTGTTGTAGAAGGAAGTAGCAGTCCACAAAAATCACAAAAAGTGATAGGCCAAAGGAGAGCCATAAAGACAATAGAGTGGACTATTGAGGATAAGAAAGAAATTATGTATTGTTACTATTATGCAAAAAGCCCATAATTTCCAGACACAAGATATACAAAACAATTAAGAGAGAAATAAGAGGAAAGAAAAATACTTCAACAAGAAAAACTGTCAGAATCTACAAATAAACATTTGCGATCATTAATAGAACAAATTTGTGAAAAACAGCATATAAATCAAGAAACGTTAATCTGTTTGGAAAAAGCATCTGAGGAAGTGTGAAAATATAAACAATAAAACCAAGAGATATTTGAAAAGTATAAAAAAAGAAATACGGACATGAGAAAGAATGAGAGATTTGATATGGTGCAATATTTATGCAAAGGAAAAAGCCAAATTAATCAATATAAAGAAGGCAGGCCCAAATATATTCAAAGGGAAATACAGGCAAAGGCCTCCAGATATGGAAAATTTTACAATAAAAAAGTAATATCACAAAGATGGAATGTAGAAAAGAAAATTAGTAAAGTAGAAGTTAAAAAAATAGAAATTGATGTTATGGAGTGCTCACAAAGTGAAGGATTTGGTGTAGAAGGTCTAACATAGGTTACATCACAGCCTGATGTAACGAGTCCCCAAAGTAAGGAGAAGCAGGAAGATCAGGAGTTATCTGAAGAAGAAATGTGGAAATGGGAAAGAAAAAGAGATTTAATATGGTATAATATTTATGCAAAGGAGAAAGCAAAACTAACCATTACAAAAAGAGCAGCACCAAAGATATTTTAAGAGAAATACCGGCAAAGGAATCCAGACATAGAAAACTTTACAATACAAAAAATAAGAAGACAAAGAAGAAAATCAGAAAAGGAGATTAGTAATGGATAAATTAAAGAAATAGTAATTGAGGTTATGCAATACCTGCGAAGTGAAGGATTCAGTGTAGAAAATCTAATTCAGAAAGCACCACAACAGGATAAAGCAGTGGATATCCAAATTAAGGGAAAAGCAGTGGAACAGGAAGCAATTGGTCAGGTGGCATATGAAGATAATTTGGAGCCTTCCACAGGAAACCAGTATAAACATTCACTTGAACTAGACAGCAAGGGAAGGAACAGGAAACGGCAAACTCTGATGCAGTCAATGTTGAGGTGTGATAGGCCAGTGAGTTCCCTTATGACAGAGCAACAGATGGCACAGGATGAAATTGAAGAGAATGTGCCACAGGAAGATGCTATAGAACCTTCTATAGAATGCCTGCAGGAAACAGAAACAAGGGATGTACCCTTAGTATGGAAGAAAAGGAGTTAAGAGAAGAGTTGCTTGATTTAATAGACAAAGACAGATATATCAAGATCAATGAGAGAAATAGACTGCAGAAGGTTACTAAAACCCCAAAAGTCAGAAGCTTGATAAAACAAATGAACACAGTAATTAAGACTGTCCATAGAGACCCATGCAATATAACAGAAGTAAACAGAATATATTACTGTGCTGCTAAATTAATAACTGATAAAGTTCTACCGCAGGAACACATGGTAGTCAGGGAAAATAAGGGGAAAATTGAATACCATCATGGAAATATCAAATAGAGAAAACTATAAAGCAATTAAGACATGAAATGTCACTGTTAGAGGAATATAGAAGAAGGAACAAATCAACAAAAATAATAAGAAAGATAAACATGATAAAAGCAACACGCAGTATTAGAACAGACCAGGATCTATCATGCAGAATCACAAATAAACAAAAAATTTCAGCACAGGCAGAAAAACCTAGAAGAGATGAAGATAAATATAAAGGAAAAGTACAAAATCAGCAATTTATTGATGATCCAAAAAAAGTATATAGAGAATGGGAAATAAGGTAAAAGGAACTGAAAGACTGCCAAAAAATGAAGAAATAGATACATTTGGAGAAATATCTATGAAGATTCTATGGAACATAACAAAAATGCTAAATGGATAGAAGAAGTTAAACAAAGACTAAGCAGTTTAAAGGTACAGGATATGAAATGGGATGAAGTAACAGCCAAAGAGATTGAAATAAAGTTAAGAAAAGCCTATAATTGGAACCCCCAGGCCTAGATGCAGTACCTAACTTTTGGCTAAAAGTATTAACATCTTTGAACGAAGATTTAGCCATGAGTAATTATAGACCAATAACTTGCTTTCCGATGATGCATAAACTATATACGGGAATTGATGCCAGCAGAGTTTATAGTCATTTAGAAGAAAACTCACTTATGGCAGTAGAACAAAATGCAATAAAAGAAAGTCATATGGAACAAAGGATCATTTGCTGTTAAATAAAGTCATAGTGGAGAACTGTAAAAAGGGGAATAATCTAAGTATGGCATGGATTGACTACAAAAAGCATTTGATAATATCCCACATTAATGGATAAAACAGTGCTTAAAAATGTATAAGATACATCCTACACTGATCGTCTGTATTGCAGTGACCATGAAACAGTGGCAGACTACTTTGCAACTAAGCCATGATAAAGGACACATTATTAAAATAAAATTTAAAAGGGGGATATTCCAGGGTGACTCTTTGTCATCACTGCTATTCTGCCTTGCTCTTAACCCATTAAGCTGTCTACTTAACAGCTTAGGCTATGGGTATAATTTGGCTCCTAGAAAACAGCTTCTCTTTGTTAATTATTTAAAACTGTATAGCTCATCAGATGAGGAACTGAAAGCACAACTGAAAGTTGTCAAAACTTTTTCAGATGATATAAGGATGTCATTTGATCTTGATAAATGTGCAAAAGAAAGCTTTAAAGCAGGAAAACTGCAACAACAAGAAAACATCAGTTTGGGACAAGAATATGATATAAAAGAACTTGAGCAAGAAGGAGTATATTAATATCTGGAAAATTGATGCAGGATCAACAATAAAACATGAACAAACTTAGTAAGGAATATTTCAGAAGACTTAAATTAATCCTGAAAACAGCACTGACATATAGGAACAAAATCCAAGCTATAAACCAATTTGCTCTTCCTGTATAGGAACGAAATCCAAGCTATAAACCAATTTGCTCTTCCTGTCCTAACTTACAGTTTTGGAGTGATGTTGGATAGCTTAGATAGGAAAACAAGAAGGATGCTTCATGCTCACCAAATGATTTATAAAAATCAGTGCACACCAAGATTATATATTCCCCATTCTGAAGGAGGGATGGGCCTCCTTGAAATTGATTACATGTATAGATCTGCAATTGTGGGACTCCACACATATTTGCTGACCTCACAAGGCCCAAACTTAGTGAAACTTTTGAAACATGAGGAGAATAAGTCTAAGATTAATTTAGCATCTATTATGCTTAATCTAGCAGAAGCATATCAGCATCAAGCAGGAATGGAAATCAAACCAGAAGTAGATAAAAACCGGGCAGCAACCGAATGTGCCAAAAAAACAAAAGAAAGAATATAAGGTGATGGACCAGATGAGAAGGCAAGAAATGTGGAAAATGCATAAATATAATTGCAAGTATAGAAAACTTCTGGAAGAACCTCAGGTTGATCAGGAATGAACTCAGAAATGATTAAGGAGAGGTGAATTCAAACCAAGAGATGAAAAGTTAATATTTGTGGCACAATATAGTGGGCTATGTACATGTTGGTTTACAAAGTCCGTTGAACGTCTGGGAGAAATAGACAAATGTAGGTTTTGTAAAACCGAATTGAAAACAGTTGCACACCTCATTGCTGGTTGTGACATATTAATGGCAGAAGGACTATATACTGAAAGGCATAATAATGTATGCGGCGAGACTGCTGCACTGGGGATTGTGCAAACATTATGGTATTGAAGTGGTTGAAAAACACTGGAAACATGAGCTACAACGCATTATAGAAAATGAAGTCTGCATCACATGGGGGTCATCTGTTACCAACAGTTCAAAAGATAGATGCTAGAAAACTAGATATAGTGGTCCAAGAAAAGAAGACAAAAGTAGCATTGATCATAGAAATCACTACACCCAGTGACTACAGTGTCCTGCGTACAGAGAGACACAAAGTCATAAATTATCAGGATTTGCAAGCAGAAATGAGAGCAATGTGGAAGAACAGTACACATATAGTGCCAATAGTAGTAGGAGCAATAGGTCTTCTAAAAAAGAGCCTACAGTTATATTAAGATATGCTACCAATACATGTAACTCCATACTTATTGCAGAAGGAGTCATTACTTTAAATTTGGTATTGGATTATCCCAAGTGACTGGTACTTCCTCATTTTCAGTAATTCTTTGTGGTTCATATTTCCAGTGTTTCTTGGCTACCTGTTATATTGTAGTGTTTGTGCAATCACTTACATAACAAAGTAACAGTCTTCACATTAATGTGCCTTTCATTATACAGACCTTCATCCATGAATATACTGTGACCAGCAACGAGGTGTACAACAGTTTCCACTTCTGGGCTACAGAGCATACATTTGTGTGTTCTACTTTTTCTATAGGCTTTATGAACCAGCCTTGAGCTGCCATTATTAACCTTAATGCTTTTCATTTAAATACACCTCTGCTTAGCCATTAGTGCATCCATTTTTGATCAATCGGTAGTTATTCCAGTAGTTCTCTAAACTTGCCACTATAATTGTGACCCTGCAAATTTATTTCCTTTTGTTCTGGTCTTGTTCTTTCTATTCTTTCTTTTGTTTTTTTTGCCACTTTCTTTTGCTACCTGGTTTTGCCTTCTTCTGCTTTGATTTCCATGCCTGTTCCTTTCTGAGATACTTCTGCTAATCTGAGCAAAGATGTCATCGTAGAATTGTTTTATTCCTAGTTCTGAACGTTTGCTGTGTTTTGATTTGATGATGCCATCAACATGTCATCAAACATGCATGCAATTTCACAAACGCATATATATATATATATATATATATATATATATATATATATATATATGTGTGTGTGTGTACCTCCCCCACACACACGCAAATGTTAACTAAAGTAGAGTTCTGATCTCACTGGACTATTTTCAGTCTCATTACTAAATATGTACAACAAAAGACATTTTATGCAATAACATGGTGAATTATGCAAGCAACTAGAATGTTATATAGGCAGCGATATACAAGATAGAGAGTTTATATTGCAGAAGAAAGTATTATATGACATCGGGTCTATATCACTTCATCGAATCACAAATCAGTGAATGCTATTCATTGAACACCTATTCAATGAAGATACTAATAACTAAATTGAGTTTTCAGTGAAATTTGTTGTAGGGTAAACCAACGGTAGTCCACCCTATTAACCATGAACAAACCATAAATCTTAGCACCTACCCAGGTGGGAGGCGGCACCCCCTCTCCCCCCAAACTAAATATACCAACTCTGAGATTGCACTAAAGTGGGGAAAAGGGCAAATTTCAGATTGTAGCCAACCATTGGTTTGCCCTTGGAAATATTTTGCTGAAAACTCAGATCAGTGATTAGTAGATTTGATGAATAGGTGTTCAAAGAATATGAGTTCCCCGATTTGTGATTCAACAAAGTGATGTAGACCCATGACATCTTTTTATGTTGAGGGGGAAATAAAGTAGTTCTTTTAAAGGATAGAAATGGAGAGGAAATGATGAGAGGCAGGTGGAGAAGTCAGGAGGAAAGCCGGGGAGAATGAGATAGGAAAATATATGTTGGGTCTTAGAGGATGGATTTATTGAGTTGTTGATATAGAATTAGGTTGTGGAGATATGTTGTGCTTTGAGCCTTGTTAACAAGGAAAGGTTTTAGCTCGTTTGGGAAATTATCTTAATGAATGAATGATTTTATGCCGTCAGGAATGGATTGCCATGTTTTTGGAGTGATTAGGGAGAATGTGTGGCCTGTACCTTTGAGGTGAAAGAAGGGAGTTTGGAGGCTGTATGATGCTTGGAGTCTCTATGGGATCCTTAATGAGAAATGGAGAAAGCTCTACTCATTGATGAGTCTGAATAGAAGAGAACCTGGTAGGGAGTTTTCCTTTGATGGAGCGGGAAGCTATTGAGCTTTAGAAAGGGTTACGGCAGTGGTGGTCTCTTTTGGGAGACTGAGATAAATCTGTAAATGGTGTTGGCAGCAGTTTGTAGGGAAGAGAGATTTGTGTTTCATGCAGCTGAGGTTAGAAGGAGGCCATATTCCATTCTGGGAAGACTGTCTTCTTTACCAGTTGCAGTTCTGGCTGAGAAGGTGAAGAAACATGATTTTTTTCAAATCCAGAAAAGGGTTTATTAATTTTGGCTTTAGTGACCCACAATAAGAGCTTGTTAATTTTGGCTTTAGTGAGTTGAATATGATTCTGAAAATTGAGGTAAGGATCAAGCTAGATACCAAGGTATCTGTAATGTGCCATTGTTTGTAAGGTTCTAAGGTGGTAGCCTGGTTGAGACATATAACTCTGCAGGGATTGGCCTTAGCAAACTTTTGTGGAGTGCTAAAGAGCATAGCTTTAGCTTGTTTATTACATTTGAGGATTAGGTGGTGAGAATCTAGAAATGTTGTTTTATCAGAGAGTTTACTTGTTCTACTGGTTGCTTGATGGTGACAGGTAAGATTGTGGAACTGTGAAAACATCTCATTAATATAAAGCATTATTTAAAGGTCTGGATATCAAATGGTATGGATCCTTGATAACAGATTGGGGTTTGGAATATGGATCTTTGATAAGAGATTGGGGGGTTGGAGTATGGATGCTTTTTTTTCAATAAACATCTTTATTAAATTATCATGTATTACACAGGCAATTTTATATTTATATAAATGAAATACAAACAACATTGACACCACTTTAGTTGCAAACATTACATATCACATACACCATTGAAACAACTGTAGTTGCAAACATTACACATCACTTATAATCTCTCTAGTCATTGTCAGTAAAGCATTATATGGCTCATTCAAATCCTGCCTCTTAAACCTCATTCCTTCTCTGCATATATTGTTCCCATAATTCCCATTTTGTCTATGTAATTTGCTCCATCCTTTTTCTAAAGATCCCAATTCCACTTGTTCTATCTCTGTTACCATATTCACTACTTCTAGTAAAGTTGGTCTAGACATTGACTTCCATTTTCTAGTAATTGCTTTTTTGGCAGCCACTATAGTTAGACTCAGCAAGGCTTTATTATGTCTAGGCAATTCTGATTCTGTCTAATAGCCTAAAAAAAATAATCTCCCCAGTCAATTCAATCTGCTTACCCACCATCTCTGACAGAGCGGTTCACAGGGAATCCCTATAGTCGGCCAGCTGATTACACTCCCAAAAAATATGTTCCCAGCTACCTCTTTCTTACCCATCACACCTCCAACATTTGCTATCCACCTGAGGAAAAATTCTTTGGAATCTATTTGGGGTATAAAAATACCTCTGTAAACACTTCAAGGCAAATATCCTAAATCTTTTAGACTTTGTTGCATATTTGGGAGATATGCATATATCCCCCATTGTTTATTTGTGAATTGCTTATCCAGTCTCTCTGCCCCATCCTTTCTAACCTCCTCTGATTGATTCTTAAAATGATCACGCCATATTTTACATGTTCTACTAATTATTCCCTTTTTAATGGCATCTTCTGTTCTAGATTCTATTAAAAAACTCTGCCAGTGCTGGTCTTTTATTTAGACCCCCCTCCCCATTTCTTTCTCTTTGCCTGTGCTCTGATATCAATCCTTGATAGGGAAGGCAATCTCTAATCTGCAGTCCAAATAAATGTTTGTCCTCTTCCCATTCTATCCCCTTTCCCTTTCTAGTTATTTGCTCCCAATACCTTGTTTCCTTTGCCAGTTTTCTCCAATAAATTCCAGCTGCCTCTTGCCTATTACCTGTATATCTAACCACAGTTGTCCCTATTGGCAGAATCTCTTTTCTCCATTCTTGTGCTAGTTTAGTTCTTAGAATAGTCCCTGCTATTTTATGAATATAATAATCTGCATGATTATTTGTTGTTCTCCTTAAGAGTCTGCATCCAAAATCTCAATCTGTCCTTATTTCTTGGGCTTCCCCCCTGTATCATTATCATTTCTTTCCACGATTATGGATCCTTGATAACAGATTGGAGACTGGAGTATGAATCCTTGATAACAGAATGTAGTTTGAGTATGATCCTTGATAACAGATTGGAGATTGGAGTATGAATCCTTGATAACAGATTGGTGTTTGGAACATAGATCCTTGATAGGAGATTGGGGGTTGGAGTATGGATCCTTGATAAGAGAATGGGGTTTGGAGCATAGATCCTTGATAGGAGATTGGGGATTGGAGTATGGATCCTTGATAACAGACTGGAGGTTGGAGTATGGATCCTTGATAAGAGATTAGGGGCTAGAGTATGGATCCCTGATAATAGAATTGGGGTTTGGAATATGGATCCTTGCTAAGAGAATGGTGGTTGGTGTATGAATCCTTGATAACAGATTGGGGTTTGGAACATAGATCCTTGATAGGAGACTGGAGATTGGAGTATGAATCCTTGATAACAGAATGTAGTCTGAGTATGGATCCTTGATAAAAGATTGGAGGTTGGAGTATGGATCCTTGATGAATTGCACACCCTTTGTGCTATTGCTGTTAATGAGGAAGACGTACCTATTTGTACCTTGGAGGCTCTATTGAACAGAGAGTCTTTAAACTGTAAGCCTTCTTTGGGTGGGGGCTTATGCTGACTGAGTGAATAGAGATAAAGAGAGTGAGATGGACCATGTCAAAGGCCTCGGAGGTCTGCAAAATCTACATAATTTATTAGGCCTCTGTCTCTGTTTAGGAGTATGTCAATTGTCACAGTCTACAGAGCAGTCATGATCCTGTGACCGGTTCAGAATCCATGCTTTTGAGGTCCAATTATTCTGAATGATTGTAGCTGGGAAGAAAGCTGAATTTCACTGAGCTTTTCCAATATTTTACCAAGGCTAGGAAAAATAAAGATTAGTATGTAGTCCTTGGCTGATGCTGGATTAAAGGGTTTGGGAATTGACCTAACTGGCTATTTTCCATTGTAAGAGCATTATGTTTTTGGAGATGCACAGGCTGTAGAGGTGCATAAGTGGGAGAAATTAGACATTCTTTGCAGATGAACCATAGGTGGAGGAAGACTGAATTGGGGGTGCACCTGTGAGGAATTTGTCCATAAGCATGGCAATATATTCGGGTGACGCCTCCAGGTGTATCTGCAGTTAACTCCTACTGACGTCTCTAGGCATCAAATATTTTTTGTTCATATTTACATCAATAATTCCAAAACAATCTTGTGTACAAGGTTTTAAAATATTTCAACTTACAAACTTACACAATGGCAAACTCAACTGCATTAATATTTGACCTCTGTCTGTGCAGGTAAAGAGATATTAACTGTTGTTTTTATGACATTAATTTCTTTATATAATGTTTATATTTTTCTAAATATCTCATCAACCAAGTAACACAAACATATCTCCTTAGCCTCATTTGAAAGCTATCAGGTAGATGAATAAAATGCTGCTGATAGTATGTGTGTATCTTGAGTGGTTGCTGAGATATTGTAAGTTGTTTACAAAATATTGCAAACTTAATAGTTACTGTCTTTACTGTGACTTAAAAACTTCAGTTTAAGATCTATAACCTAAAGAATACTGCCACTATAAAATATAGCGTGCGCTGAATGGTTTGCCATTTATACTTCTTTCATAACCCCTATGGTTCCAGAGATATGAACATTTGTCTGAAATGTGAGGATATAGTTTATGATGCTGGCACTGACTAGAGTGTACACACACTGGATTTTATCATATCATTTTACATTTGTGTTGAAACACAGCCAGCACCATTTGCCCAGAGTGTTAAAGTTCTGGCTGTGGCCCAAGTGACCCAGGTTCAAATAACCTGCAGGAATTGGCATGGGGGTGGAGAGGTGGAGAGGAATGAAGACACTGAAGCCTTTCCCCCTCTCTTTTGGGTGAGGAAGAAAGGGGAATGAGATAAGCAGTGTCGCTCGTCTAGTCAGGATGTAATAGAAGAGTCTTTGTGGGTTCTGTTCAAACAGCTTTATTATGAACAAACACATCAGGATTGAGATTTAATAACTTTAGCTTAGTTAAACTTATATACATACTAGGTATTACATTCATACATGCTCACTTTCTGGCTGCACTCTCAAAATGACACTGAAGCTAACATGTGCTTGCTATTTATATGCATGTTCAGTCCTTGAAACACTTCTTAAAGATACACCGCACACACCCTGTTATACAGGCAGGTAGCCTGTTTCCCAGTGCTGCTGCAGGAGAGACCATACAGCATCAGCAAGTGGCCATTGGTTAGTTGTGTGGATTAGATATGGCTGGGTGTGTCACTATAGAGGCTGGACATTCCTCTCCTAGCATTTTGTTGCACACCCACCACACATGGAAGTCATCACACCTGAGAAATACAGGGGAAGGTTGCCCCTCTGGACTTGAAGATGTTGTCAGAAAACTACTAAGGGTCCTCTAACAAGAACAACTGTAGGATGGTTGTATGACTCTTGTGTACTTAGGAATGCCTCGCTGTTACCCTCAGGGGAACAAATGGAACAAACTGGTTAATGTAGAGCATCCACTAGACAGGTCCAGGGGGAATAAAAAAATGTGTCGAAACACTTAACATTTATCTATTTAAACAAGGAGATTAAGACTAAGCAGACACATTGTATGTGCTTCCAGGTGCCAGAAAGTTTTGAAGATGTTGCTGTAAAGTTTTCAAGTGAGGAGTGAAAGATGCTGAATAAAGAGGAGAAAGAGCTACACAGAGAACCGCTGTTCTCACATACCCTATTTTTCAACAAATTAACTGAAATGCTCATTTTGCAAGTGCTGCTTTTGAAAATAAAACTGTGATCAATATATGACCTCCATCAGTGGTGCAGAATGATGAAACCTTGACTGTTCTCCACATAACTAGTGTTTAATTAGTGGTATGGGGGGCTGTAGAGTATAAGACATGGAGAATGCGAGTCAGTGGCCGCTGCTGGTTTGCTCATCTTTGGGGATGGGCTGGTGGCTTTGGCTCACTACTTAGGTGACACCTAGCGAAAGAAGTGGGTTTACACCCATGTATCACAAGCCTATAGGATACTACACACTGAACAGCTTTAGAAGTAGTGTGTATGTGTGTGTGTGTGTGTGTGTGTGTGTGTGTGTGTGTGTGTGTGTGTGTGTGTGTGTGTGTGTGTGTGTGTGTGTGGAGGCATGCACACCTTTCAGGTCAGGAGCTCCAGGGGTAGAATATTCCATAGAACCTACTAGTTGGCTCACTTCCTACCACTCAGGTCCGACTGCTGGAAGAATGAATGGATAGATTGCTGTTCTCAGGCAGGATAATAAATTGGTATACGCTATTTTTTTGCTGTGTTTCACTGTTGCGTCATTTGCCTTATCTGGACTTTGGTTATTTTAGTATTTTGGACTTTTTTGGTTTACTGGTTGCGTTTGTCCATGGCTGAGGCATCTGAAGATCCTTTGCTAAATCTTAGCATTCATGCTACTCCATCTACGGAAGCAGGGAATCTAAACATGCTTTTACTTGCAACCCTCACTGAAATTAGGAACTCGTTGAAAGTTTTGGTTTCCAGAGCTCATGACCCGAAAATTACCATCACAGCTTCCAGTCCGGTAGGATTCAACAACGAACCGGAGGCAGGAGCTGATTCCGAAGGAGCAGTACGACATGTCAACCCAGCGGTTCCCAACCAACAACGCATCATGGGTCGGGCGACCTTTCGGGAGTTTTTCGACCGTGCGGACAACCCTTTTAAAGAATTGGGAACATTGGAAGGGATTCCGAATACATTCCACAATGAGGACTTTAACTTGAAACGTGGACAGCTAACAAAGCTTCTCAAAAGGTACGATGCTATACATGTCGAAAATTGTTATTTCGAACGTTGTTTGGAACTTAATGTTGTCCCAAAGGGGCTACGATTTTTTAAGTGCCCCAACGGGGTGCAAGCAGGAGATTCGTTTTTTACCACTTTGACTGGTTTCTTTAACAATGCAGGTCTTCGGTTTTTAAAGTTATTGTTTGACAACAATGTTTCTAAAAAGGAATCACTTAGAAAGGAAATTACGGGTCTGGAGACCTACTTTAAGCAGAACTTGGGCGAGGCAAAGTTTTCTGAATTTTTTGATTCCCTTTCCAAAGAAACTGAACAGTTTTCCTTGGACAATATCAACAGAAAGCACTCAAAGCTGTTAAGGGATCTTGATTCCTATAAAAACAATTCAGCTTACGCTAACTTCGGTGCCCCTAACAAGTCTTACAAATCTGTTAACAACAATGATCAAGGTACCAGGAATGGCAATGGGGGTTTTGTGTTTAAATCTGCTGCCCAAGGAGGCAATAAGTATTTTTCAAATTATTCGTCAAGGGGGGTTGGAATTTCCGACCATCCCAGGCCTAAAATTTATGAAAAGACGAACACGAAACTACCTTTAGACAGTAACATTTCTAATGAAACTGGGCATGTTGAAGGTAATCCTTCAACAGATGCCGAAAATTTTCCTTTATTGGCCTCTGTTGACAACAACACCAAGAACAATGGCAATTTTACTGCTGTAGGGGCAGGACCAGGGAATCCAAATCCTTCACAATCATCAGGTTCTTTCCCAAACCGGAGGAACCAAACGACAATCAAAACGGTCTCCACCAGGAGCCGAACTTTTTTGAGCTCCCAGTCTTCGGGGGAGGAAACCTAGAAGGAACAAATGATCATTTTTGTATCATAAACTTAACAAACCATGTTTTTAGTAAAGTGGAACTTGATGTTTTGAAACTGGGTTTAAATTTTGTTCCTCACACTAGGGCTAACTATGTGCGAACTGTTGTTGACATTAAGAAATATTCACGAAAGTTGAATTTACACTATTTACTGCACGAATTACCTTCAACTGACCGCACTTTTGTTAAACCTTCACTTTTTTGTCCCAAATTACATCACACTTTAAAAGTGTTTGAGGAAACATGTATTTAAGAGGTTGACAGTCTGTTGGGGAACCACTCTAATTCACTGAGCAATCTAACCCAGGATGAAAGACAGGCTTTAAGAAGCCTACAACTCATGACTGGGGAATTTCGTTTTATGAAAAGCGACAAGGGGAACAATATAGTTATTATGACTAAGGAGTCTTATACAAAGGGTATGTTGGAACTTTTAGAAAACAGGGAAGAATATGAAATTATTTCATTATTTGAAATTAAACGATGTTTTCTTTTAGTTAAAGCGTATTTATATGACGCTCTTATGAACGGTGAAATTAGATGTTAAGTTGTCAATCTCGCCTTCATTCTTGCTGGATGGGTTCGGAGCCGATCCTCGGCTCCGACTCGGCACTAGCTTTAGCTCGAGAACTCCTTTTACCAGCTCGAGGCAACCCTATATCCCATGATGCAAGGCGGAACTACCCCAGATCTCGTTTGCCGCTTAGCGAAAGAGGTCTCCTTTGCCAGCTGAGGTAAGTTTTTCTTGTTAAATAAGAAAAAAGTTAGTTAGGGGTTTAATTTCCCTTCAGTGTCAGGTTAGCCTGTTTTTAGTACAGCCCACCCTATTCCCTTCCTTTTTAAACTTTTATTATAGTTTTTCAGTGAAAGTTTTAGTCAGGCCTAGTTCCCAAGTTATTCCCTTCCTGTGTGTCTGTGTAGGGATTAAGTTGTGTGTTTGTGGGGACTGTGTGTGTATATCCTGTTAGGATGTCTAAGGAAGGCAAGGTCTCAGGCTTCAAGAAGTGTGACCAGTGCTGTCAGAAAATGTCCCTGACAGACGGTCACACTTCTTGTGTGTATTGCCTGGGGCCTTTGCACCTGCAGGACTCCTGTGCGTTGTGTCATGCCTTTAGCCAGCGAGTCCTGCAGGAAAGGAGGAACAAACTGATCCTCCGAGGTTTGTTGAAACCTGAAGGTTCTCCTCCTAAGCAAGGGCAGGAAAACCTCTTAAGCCACCGAAGGCTCAGGCTACAGTGTCTAAGCCTCCTCGGTGGCTCCGCCCGTCGAGCCGATATCGCTCGGCTGGAACCGATGCTTCTTCTGCCAGAGTAGTGGGTTCGGTGCCGGCCGGCTCCAATACCCTGACTACTGTTGCCTTGTCGGCTCCGGCTGGAGCCGACACTTTATCCAGCATCGGAGCCGAGAGATCCTCGGCTCCATCTGGGGTTCAAGGGACTTCGGCTCCGATGGCTTCGGCCCGCAAGAGATCCCGGTCCCCTTCGATACTAAGTATCCACTCGGCTCCGGGGTCTCCTCTTTTGTCGGAGCGGAGCCATCGGAGCCGATCTTCGAGATCTTCCAGGCTGTCTGACCACGATTTGGAGAGGGTGGTAAGCAGGCTGTTGAAGTCTCAGGCACTGGCCCAAATGCTCCATAGCCCGTCTCAACAGACTTCGGCTACAGCCCCAATTCTTGAGATTCCTCCTCCGACTCCACACCAGAGTTCGGAGCCGGAGCTTCTTGGGACAGCGACTGTTTCGATGCCGGAGCCGATACATCCTTCGGCTCCGTCATCCTCGGCTCCGATCTCCTCCTTGAGACTTTCCTTGGAGGGATCCGTTCGTCGGGTTTCCACTGTCGGCTCCGAGGGGGCTAGTGGCATCGGACCCTTGTCCGACCCCGCTCTCCCTCTCGGAGCTTCGGCTTTGGTAAGCTCGGCGCCGACATCTGCCTCGGAGCCTTCTCTCTCCTTGGAGCCGACCATTCCTGTTTCTTCGGAGCGGGTGTGTTCAGGTCTCCCGGGGAGAGGAGCCTTTGAGGTGATGAGGAGTGTCCTGGCCTCTGAGCCTGGTCAACGGTCTATCCCTCTAGCTCCTCCCTCATCAGTGCCTGCAGAAGCCTCTTGCCAGCCTCTTGCTCTCAGGCCCAGGGATCCATCGCCCCAGGTTTCCCCACTGGGAATTTCCTCCTCTTCCGAGGTTTCTCCTGACCCTGCAGGTGAACCCCTCGGAAGAGGACGTGTAAGAGGAAACACACAGACTCCCCTGAGTCTACTACATCTGATACCGACTTAGATGAGTCGGAGGGTTCCCCACGGTCCCCCTCTGAGGATGTCTCATTTTCAGACATCCTTGAGCTCCTCAAACAGAGGGGGAATTGGCCATCCATTGACCCCTCCGAGGATGAGTCGGTATACCTGGAGGCTTTTGGATCCCGACCCTCCACCTCCTGGGTGTCTCCGCCTTTCGACCCACTCATGCAGGTAGTGGCTCGCAAGGCGTGGGCGGCTCCAGATTCTGTGGAACCTGTCCCCAGGAGACCATCCAAATTCATCACGGCCCCTTCGGACAAACAGTTCCTGTCCAAAGGTGTCTCTGTGGATGCTATGGTGGTGGCGGCCACTAAGAAGGAACTGGCGGATCCTTCAGTACCTGTCCATCCTCCTAATAAGGATTCTAGGACCATGGACAGGTATGGAAAGCGGATGTTTTCTTCAGCGACCTTTGCAATGCGTTCGCTGAATTACCTTTGTCACTTCACCAGGCTTCAACGAGATATTCTCAAGGAACTGGGGGAAGTAGTCCAGGATCCTTCAGCTGCTGGGGCTCAGGAAAAGATTGCCTCTCAGCTAGCTATCCTGAATTCGATATCTAACTCCTCCATGCGGCTCATATCTTATGCAGCCGATGGAACGAGCAGGGCCGCAGGCACAGGTGTTGCTCTTAGACGCCAAGCCTGGATGCGGCTGTGTAATTTTCGGACCCCTTTAAGGCGTCCTTCACCAACACCCTTTGACGGTTCGGCTTTGTTCGGACCTCAGGTGAAGGATACTTTGACCAGATGTGAACAAGACGGTAAAACTCTTTCTGCCGTTGGAGTCCAGTTTTCCACTCCTTCTAGACCATATCCCAAGGGTCAGAAGGGGGGGGAAGATGTGGTTCCGTAAAGCCCAAGGAGCTACACCGGACACACGTGGTCAGTTTACCCCTAGAGGCAGAGGGGTAACACTAATAGACCCCGCCCTAGACGCAGCCGGGGTCCTCAGAACCAGGGCAACAGGGAGCCTCTTCCTGAGAAGCCCTTTCAGCATCCCTGAGGTGTTGCCCGACTGTCCACCCTTGGAGGCAGTCGGGGGAAGGATTTCGCTGTACCCAGTAGCCTGGCAATCCCTATCACAAGAGAAGTGGGTACAGTCGATTATATCCGAGGGTTACAAAATCCCCTTCGAAAGGTTTCCCGTACCTCTACAATCCCTTCCAGACATCTCACCCGGTCAAAGGGATTTGGCAAAACAGGAAGTTTTAAAACTCCTGGGAAAAAGAGCCATCCAAACAGTGCCGCAGACCAAGTAGGATCCGGCTTCTACTCAAGATTCTTTTGGTCCCCAAAAGGACGGGAGATTGGAGACCAATACTAGACCTAAGCAGACTAAACAAGTCTGTCAAAAAGGCAAGATTCCGGATGGTCACGCTGCAATCCATTCTGCCCTTTCTGGGCAAGGACAACTGGATGTGCTCGATAGACCTTCAGGATGCGTACTATCACATAAAGATTCACAGACGCTCCAGAAGGTTTCTCCGCTTTCGGCTGGGAGCCAGTCATTACCAATTCAGAGCACTGCCCTTTGGCCTCACTTCAGCCCCCAGAGTGTTCACCAAATGCATGGCGGTGGTCACAGCTCACCTGAGACGTCGAGGATTCCAAGTGTTTCCTTATTTGGACGACTGGCTCCTCTCCGCCACCTCCAGGGATCAGCTTCTTTGGTCCAGAGATTACACCTTACAGCTTTGCAAGAGTCTAGGAATTTCGGTGAATTTCGAAAAATCCTCTCTGCTGCCTTGCCAATCTATCACCTTTATAGGCGCAGAGTTAAATACCGTCAAAATGTTAGCCAGACTAACAAATCAAAGGATTCTGGACATCCAGAAATTTGTTCAGCTTCTGTTACAAAGCAACAAGGTCAAAGCCAGGTTTGTCTTGAAGGTTCTAGGCCTAATGGCTGCAGCCATTGTTCTTCTTCCACTAGCTCGCTTCCACATGCGTCTCCTGCAGTGGATGTTGTTCACGCAGTGGTCGTACCACGATCTGCCCATGAGACACGAGATCTTAGTGACACAGTCTTGCAGGGCTCATCTACGATGGTGGGTATCTTCCCGGCTTCTTCAGCAGGGCCGACCATTTGTTTCGCCTCCTCCAGTTGCCACAGTCACCACGGATGCCTCTCTGATCGGGTGGGGGCATTATCAGGGCAGGATGGTCCACGGACGTGGCAACCCATAGAATACCACCTGCACATAAATGTCCTGGAGATGAGAGCAGTGCTTTTAACGTTGCAAGCCCTCGACGACTTTCTTCCCACAGGGACTATTGCAGTACAGACGGACAACATGTCCGTGGTCTGGTACATCAACAAACAGGGCGGAACCAGGTCCTATCCCTTATGTCGAGAAGCTCTCAGACTTTGGCAATGGGCGATCTCTTCTCAGCGGTTTCTGATAGCAACGCACATCCCGGCAGGTCCAACCTATTGGCGGACAGGCTAAGCAGATCTATTCTGATGCCTCACGAGTGGTCTCTCAATCAGTCTGTAGTGGATCAGATTTTTCTGAAGTGGGGCATCCCTTGTTGCGATCTTTTCGCTACCCTCAAAACAGCAAGTGCCCAGATTACTTCACACTATTTCGCTTCCGGGCCAACCCTTGAGAGACTCTCTAACCCAGGATTGGCCTCGGGGACTTCTTTATGCTTTTCCTCCCTTTCCATTGATTCCACAAGTCATTCAGAAAGCCACCGTTTTGAGAGCCAAATTGATCCTCATTGCTCCATATTGGCCTCGACAAATTTGGTTTCCGTCTCTACATCGTCACCTTCTGGTGCAGCCCTGGCATCTGGACCCAGTTCGGATCTTTTGATCCACCAGTCGGGTCAGCAGCACCGAGCCATTCATTCTCTCAACCTCACTGCTTGGTTGCTCCACTTCCTTCCCTAGCCAGGCTACCAATGATTTCTGACTCAGTCAGAGACATTTTAGTGTCTTCTTTAAAGTCGTCCACTAGAACGGTTTATGCTAGCAAGTGGCGACGTTTTTCTATTTGGGCAAACGCCAGAAATATTGATCCCTTCACTGCTCCTATACATTCTGTTTTGGATTTCCTGGCGGAGGTTTTTCATTCAGGATCGTCATCATCTACAGTCAAAGTACAAATGGCTGCTATTTCCAAATTTCATGTTGGCTTGCAGGACAATAACATCATGTCTCATAGGTTATGCAAAGCCTTTTTAAGAGGAGTTTTTCTCCTAAAACCGCCTGTGAAACATCCTCCTCCGCAATGGGATCTGAACTTAATGTTGGCATCCCTAATTCTACCTCCTTTCAAACCGTCTGCTACGTGTTCTTTAAAGTTGTTGACATGGAAAACTATATTTTTGCTGGCTGTTACTTCTGCAAGAAGAGTTTCTGAGATTCAGGCCCTCTGTATTCGTTCACCTTATCTGGTGTTTCATAAGGATAGGGTTTCGCTCAGGACTAACCCTTCCTTTCTTCCCAAGGTTGTATCTCAAGCCAATATTAACCAATCTATTGATCTACCAGTTTTCTTTCCTAACTATTCTGACAGAGCTGAACAGAAGCTGCATTTTTTGGATGTTCATCGTCAGCTCAGGTACTACTTACATAGGACTAAACAACTTAGAAAATCAGACCAATTGTTTGTCTCCTATGCAGGAAGCAGGTTGGGTCTTCCAGTATCTAAAGTGACCTTATCTAGATGGTTGACTTCCACCATTTCCTATGTGTACTCTCTAAGGGGCAAACAACTATCTTCTAAGCCAAAAGCTCATTCGACCAGGAGTCTATCCACTTCTGCAGCCTTTCAGGATAGACTTCCCATTGACACTATTTGTGCAGCAGCTACTTGGGCTACGCCTCATACTTTTGTGTCTCATTACAAGTTGGATTTGGCCTCCAGAGATAGGGCCAGTTTTGGTTCCACCGTTCTCAAGAGTCTGTTCCATTGAGCCACCCGGGATACAGGTGCTAGGGACGCGGTCCCATCCAGCAAGAATGAAGGCGAGATTGACAACTTAACATTTAGAAGTTATGTACCTACCATAACGTTCCATGTTAGTTGTCTTCATCTCGCCTTCTTCTTGCGTCCCACCCTCCTTCCCCCTGGCCTGGACAGATCTTGGAGAGTTCCTATTAGATTGCTTCCTCTGGAGCATTGTTATGAGGACTTCTTTTAGGAACCATGGTTCCTAATTATATTAGGATAAGTCTTTAGCAGGGTTAGTTAGCTGCCAAACGAGATCTGAGGTAGTTCCGCCTTGCATCATGGGATATAGGGTTGCCTCGAGCTGGTAAAAGGAGTTCTCGAGCTAAAGCTAGTGCCGAGTCGGAGCCGAGGATCGGCTCCGAACCCATCCAGCAAGAAGAAGGCGAGATGAAGACAACTAACATGGAACGTTATGGTAGGTACATAACTTCTAATTTTGAACTATATGAGTTTTGTACCATTGAACAGCCCAGGATAGGGGTACTTTTTGGGATCCCAAAGGTTCATAAGTCCCCCTTAAACCCACCGTTCAGACCTATAGTTTCAGCCTCCCATTCAGTTACGGAGGGGATTTCTTCGTTTCTTGATGCAACCCTTGGACCTGTTGTTTCCATACAACCCTCTTTTATTTGGGACTCCTGGCATTTTCTCAAGAAAATGAATCATTTTGTCAACACCTGTGGTTTTAATCCTAGTAAGCAGGTTATGTTCACCCTTGACGTTGTCTCGCTTTTCACCTGTATCCCCCATTATGAGGGAGTTGAAGCTATACGAAATTTTTTAACCTCTAGTTGTCCAAATTTCACTAACGACATGGTTTCTTTACTGTGCAGGTTATTGGAAGTTACCTTGGAAAATAATTTTTTCCTTTTTGGGAAAACTTATTACCGGCAAAAAAGAGGGGTAGCCATGGGCTCCTCAGCAGCGCCAGCATTTGCCAATTTGGTTATGGCTTGGTGGGAAAAACAATTTTTTCCCACCTTAGCTGAAAAATATAACATTCCGTTTTTTTGTAGATTTATGGACGATTTATTTTTTATAATTGATGGTGACACCAGCACTGTGAATGATTTTTATACAGACATCAACTTGTTTTCAGATTACTTAAAATTTACCAAGGGTACCATGGGGCTGAATGTTAATTTTTTGGATATTTCATTAAAATGGGACTTTGATGAAAACAGGCTTTACAGCAGTATTTATCGGAAAAAGACATTTAACAATGGATACCTGCATTATAAAAGTGGGCACCCTAAGTATATAACCAACAACATTCCTAGAGGACAATTCATTCGGGCAAGCCGCATGACCTCCAAGGATGCGGACTTGACCAATGAATTTACTTTTATTAGCTCCTTATTTATTAAAAGGGGTTATGACCCATTCACCCTTGATAGGGCTAGGGAGAATATTTGGTCCCAAAGAGACAACAAATATTTTCCATTGTTAAATCTTAAAAATGACGAAGGGGACCTTTCCCTTAAGAATGATAAGGAAAATAAGTTGAATGCTAATCTGATTTGTTCCCTGGAAATGAGCTCTGATTGTTGGGGCATCCAAAACATTATTAAGAAAAATTGGGGCATTATTAAGAGTAATAAGGATATTTTCCATGCTTTAGGAGAAAAACCCATTTTTGTTCAGAAAAATGGGTTTAACTTAAAACGGATTTTGGAGTTTCAACAGAACAAGGCCTCTAATTTTGGGTCCCATAAAAGTGGTATGCATATTTGCAATCAATGCAATATCTGTCGTTTTATTTCTACAGGACCCTACATTTCAGTGAGTAGCTTTGGCAGGATTTTGGAAGTGCCGGGCTATGTAAATTGTAATACCAGTGGGGTCATTTACATTGCACAATGTTTAACCTGCACTTCATTTTACATAGGGATGACCACCAGGGAGCTAAAAATTAGAATTAGAGAACATTTATATTCTATTAAATCCAAAGATGAGAAGAACGCCTTGTTCAAACACTCATTGATTTGTCCATCCTTTAATAAATTTTTATTTTCTATTCTTGAAGTAGGACAGAAAGATATGAGGGACGGGGATTTTAAAAACTACCTCTTGCAAAGGGAAGCACATTGGCAAATAAAACTAAAATCAGACACAGCCCCAGGTCTCAACGAGACAATCAATATTAAGTGTTTTTTAAAACAACGTAGGTTAAATATAAATAAAGCTGGAAGCCTTATTTATTCTCACTTTAATTAGGTTTTTTATTTTAACAAGTTAATCAAATGGCTTTACTGTTTTTTTAAAATTATTGTGTTTTTAATTATGTTGGGATATTTGCTACTAATTTTTTAATTGTTTAATTAACCACATGATCTTTTGTAGTATTTAAACGATGTTTTTTGGTATATGTATTCATTCTGATGAAGTTTGTTACGAAAGCGGATAATAAATTGGTATACGCTATTTTTTTGCTGTGTTTCACTGTTGCGTCATTTGCCTTATCTGGACTTTGGTTATTTTAGTATTTTGGACTTTTTTGGTTTACTAGCTCAAGAATGCTCAGCTCTTGGCTCCAGAGAATGAGTGGTCCAGTTGGTACTGGTATTTACCCACTGGGCATGGTTTTGTTTAAAAGAAGGAGGAAGAAACTCTGATGCGTTACCTTTAATGGTACTGTACAGAGATACGAAATCGTACTGTATACTATCTCCAATACTTTAATGCTTATAGAAGTAAGAAATAGCACTATATTTTTAATATTAATGCTAATACATACATATATATATATATATATATATATATATATATATATATATATATATATATATATACATATGGGTCTAGGACATTTCACTGAAACTTAAATGACTGAACACAAATCATTGAAAGCACAAATCACTGAAAGTTATATATGGCCTTTTCCCCACTGTAGTGCGACCCTAGAGTTAGTATATATAGTAAGGGGGGGCACCACCCCCACATTGGGGGGTGTGGGGGCATATTCCCCCACATATTTTAAGTATATATTATGTTCGGAAAAGAGTAATATATTGGAATTGCAAGTATCCATGCATATAGTTTAAAATATTTAAAATATGTAGGGGGGCTATGTCCCCCACACACCCCCTTACTATATATACTAACTCCAGGGTCGCACTACAGTGGGGAAAAGGCCATATATAAGTTTCAGTGAAATGTGTTTCAGTGACTTGAGTTTTCAGTGAAAAGAGCATTCAATGAAATGTCCTAGACCCATATATATATATATATATATATATATATATATATATATATATATATATATATATACATATATATTTTATTTTTTTACAAACTGTGTTTTACTGGGAGGGTGCCATATATCTTCATTATAGCCTGACATATAAACTGACAACTTTTCAATTGTGTACATGATTTACCTCTGGCAGCTGGACTGTCCAAGTGGATGGCTACATTTCCAAGCTTATCTCTTTTCATGCTAGAGATATATTTAGAATTATCTGTGTGGGGCACGTTCATCCCACGATATACCATCTTATCAGGTGGCACAGTGGTGCAGCAGTTAATGTTGTCACCTCACAGCTAGAGGTTCTCAAATTCGATTCTCGGCTGGGGTGCCTTCTGTGCAGAGTCTGCCTGTCCTCCCTGCACTTACATGGATTTCCTCCTCTGGGTGCTCTAGTTTCCTCCCACATTCCAAAGACATGCATGTGGAGCATTTCTCCCCAGGCCTCCACTGAAAATGGGCTCTGTCCCAGTTGGACTTTTCCTGTACGCAAATAATAAATAAATGTAGAACCTTTTCCCTATTTGGGTTCCTTATAGATATTAAGCAATGCATAAACATTAGTTGTGCAACTGATTATTTTTTTTGTTAAAATCTTTGACATGATCTGTGTCAGCTGACCTTCAGATACTGTCTGATCTCTTACCTGAAACAACTTGACTAGAGTCCCATCACAGTGATAATTTTGGACTGTTTTGTTTCCCAATCCCTCTGTATAGTATGGCCTGCAGTGACATCATGAAAGGCACTAGAACACCATGCTGACTGTCCTATCAGCTGTGTTCCGCATACAAGCACATGGGTCTGTACATAGTAACCATGTTGTCTAATGGTAAGCCACTAGTCAGGAGTTCCAAGATTTCCCACCTTGTGAAGGAGAACTAGCCACTGACTACTGTCCTTTCAACAACATCCTGTCCTCTTCTACTAAAAGATAATCTCCAGTCTTGGGTCATCGGCAAAAATGCTCTTGTTTTGCCAGTAAACGCATTCCCAGTTTTTAGTCAGTAAGAGCACCAGCAGATGCCAACCATCTGTACTTATTCCCAAATCTTGGCCATCTCTAGTACATATGGTTATCTATCCTCTGCCACTCAAAACATCTCCCCAAACCTAGATCAATGGCAGGACAGATGATCATTTAATTTCATCCCTAATCTTGGGTCATTTGTGCTCCAGGTTACTACTCACTGTCTCCCTAAACTCACTCCAAGCTTTCCTAACTTTATGCTGAGTGAGGATCACCTTCTCTTACCTCTAGAACATTTCCAAACCTGGATTAAGGACATATAAAGACCATGGCCCTCTAATCTTAATGCCATCATTGATCCTGGCTTTAAGTGGTCTGAGCATAATGGTCCACATATGTCACCCCAAATTTATCATCAGTTATAATCTGTTAACAGCCCAGCTGAATACCGAACCATATCACTTGAGCTCTTTTCTGTCACAGGTAAGATTAATGCATCCCAGCTTTTGTCATCTTAAATGCAATAACACAAATTGACAACCGAAGACCAGTGAAAATTCTGAAAAGGGTTTTTGGACAAACATGCACATCTCTCTATCATATCTGTAACTGAAGTGGTACAGGAGTAGGGAGAAAGTTGTTATAGGGCTTTGACTGAGTTCAGATTTTTATGTTTCTCAGGAAAAGGACCCAAAACACAGAAGACAAATGAAGCTGTGAAGTAAAATAAAAGAGTAAGAAGTAGAAGAAGGCACAATTGCTAAATTGTTCCTGAAATTCTAAGTGGCAGAGAAACAGTAAGAGCATAGAAAGGGGAGCATTTTAAACCATGGAACTATAACAGGCATTTATTAAGCATAAAATACTGTACTACAAAGAAAATGTTAATCTTGCTTCTCACAAGTTATCAATGTCTGTGACAAAAAATTATAAGTTAGTGTAGAAAAATGGAACTGGGGATGGCAGAAGAAACTGTGCAGAAGTACTGAGGAAATGTGCTTTTTAAAGCAGTTGTGAAACATATTCCAATTGTTAACCTGGAATTCACTAACAACAAAAGATTGGGACATCATTCTTCAAAGAAGCCGAGCAACAGGTAAGGGCATCTGAGAATCAGCTTTTCCATAGTTGCCAGAACAGATGTCCTTGAAGGAGCCTTGGCAAGAGCGGATGCAGTTTTGCAATAAGTATAATAATTAAATAAATAAACAGAGGAAAGGTCAGTACATTATATCATCAGAAGTTTTGGAGTGGCAGTCTGCAGAGGACCTGGAAGTAAAATTATTTGTATTTGCCAAATGTATAATATCTAACTTGTTCAGAATCAAAGATATGCAGTCATTTGTTACTGTGCACATGTACCATTGGGTACTGTCCCTCCCATGTGTACTGGGCCACGGGCTCTCCTAATGTAATTTTCCATCTGTGGCACAAATAAAAGCTGTTACGATGAAGAAAGTGTTACTGGGCAGTGCTGCATCTCACTTTAAACTGAACAACTTAACTAAGATTTTGAAGGCAACTGCAGCATTTATACTGATTACAACAGTCATCAAAAGAAGATAAATTGTTATGACTTACTTGCGTGTTTTCAGAAAATCCCCAAATTATACTTTCTTCAGAACCAGTTTTTGTGGCTGTCACCTTAGAATCAGCAGGAAAACAAATGAGATAACATGGTATAATAGTTTTGGATGTGAAGGTGGAAATGGATTTTACTGTGAAGCAGGGACACCTAATGTCTAAATTCTTAAACTCACACCCTAAAACAAAGTCTTGCAAACTGTAAAGTGTTGCAATCTTTTTTGGAAGTGTGTTTAACTATTGTCTTCCCAGTACACTGACAGTGGAAAATCTAAATGATGTAAAAGTGGCTCTCAGAATAATCATATCTTTACTGAAAGTAAGTTTACAATATTTATAAAAAAACAACAGGAGAAGAACCAACTGTATTGCCAACAACAAGAACAATAAGTGAGTCCCAGCTCTACTTTCAAAGTCTGGATGAATTTATTAAATAAAGTTCAATATATTTACAAGAATAATTCTCAATCTCTAGCGCCTCGGCCAACAGCCTTTTTAGAGTAAAAAGTTAACAATCACTAAAAAAACACTTATATATGCTTATAAAACATTTAATTAAATTCAATTAAATTATTATTCAATTAGAGCATGGCAAAGTAAAAATTTAAAGAAATAGCCTTAAATAAGGCTTTGTCAGTTACATTCCCTATTCAAACCGTACGGAACCAAAGTGCCATATTTCATAATTAGAACAGATTCCTTCTGTCTTAGTATATTTTTCTGATAATCAACATTATTAAAATGAAGTGGTACATGTTCTAAAACTGTTGCTTTCATACAACTAATATCCCGACCATGACATAAATTAAAATGTTCTGCAATGGGATTAGTTAGTTTTTTGTTCTTCACATCCCTAACATGTTCTTTTATTCTGTCTGCCAACATTCTCTTTGTTTCACCAATGTAATATTTATTGCATGTACAAAAAATAACATAAATTAATCCCTTACTTCTACAGGAGTATTTGGCCCTAACAGTGAAATTTTTACCATTAATTTTTTCTACTTCAGTTACTATATATTTACACACTGAACAACTGCCACATGGGAAAGTTCCTAACTCTTTAATATTATTGACTATAAAGATTTTGGGTTGTTTAAAGATGCTATGGACTAGAAAATCCCTAATACTTTTGGCTTTTTTATATGAAACAATCAATTTAGTATTTTTTAAGGAATCAATTTCATTCTTAATAACATTCCAATATTGTCTGATTAATTCATTCATAATGTCAGAGAAATTTGTATATTTTGTCACAAAAAATATTTTTTCTTCATTTACTATATGTTTATTATATCTATATTTATTATATTCTCCATCATTTGTTTTTATATTAAAACTCTCTTTAAACACTTTTATAAGACTATTTTTGATTGCAGTGACATCATATCCCCTATTAATAAATAACTTAGCCACTCTCAGAGACTCATCATAAGCTAGATTAACATCAGAATTAAGTCTTTTTATTCTAGTAAATTCTCCAAAGGGAATAGCTCTTAAAGTATGTGTCGGATGACAACTACTTCCACACATTTTCCAACTAATTTCATCAAATTTTCTATGAATACTAGTATGTATAAACTGATTATTAACACCTTTTAGAGAAATATCCAAGTAATTAATTTCAGAACCTATCTGTACATCACTAAATTTTATACCATACTGATTAATATTTAATTCATGAATAAATTGGTCAGAAATTTCATAGCCATCTTTACAAATAAAAATAAGGTCGTCAATAAATCTATAATATTTTATAACATGTGTATTAAAGAAATATAACTTATATAAAAATTCATTTTCAAACATCCCCATAAATAAATTAGCATAAGCTGGAGCAAACGCTGTTCCCATCGCTGTTCCGGTTAACTGTTTGTATAATTTACCATTAAATTCAAAGACATT
This sequence comes from Protopterus annectens, assembly GCF_019279795.1. Lineage (NCBI taxonomy): Eukaryota > Metazoa > Chordata > Ceratodontiformes > Protopteridae > Protopterus > Protopterus annectens. The sequence goes on along the minus strand of NC_056732.1, from coordinate 1,828,227,305 downwards.
ATTCTTTAAACAGAATTCTACCATTTCTAATACATAATGAGTTTTGGGACAGTCACTCAAAAAGAACTTAATAGCTTCTAATCCCCAAAAATGGGAGATATTTGTATATAGACTCTCTACATCAACAGTAATAAAATACATTCCTTCCTTCCAACATATATTTTTAATATTTTGGAGGAAGTCGTAGGAGTCTTTGATATAAGAAGGTAATGTCAAAACTTTTTCAATTAATATTTCATGTAATAAAGTACACATGTTATATGTAAAAAAGCCATGAGCTGACACAATAGGACGGCCTGGAGGGCTATCTAAATTTTTGTGTACCTTCGGCAGACAAAAAAATCTTGCCATTTGGTTATTTTTAATAGTTATCTTATGGTCAACATCAGACTTTGTAAAATAATGTAACCTGATACCTTTCTGTAATAGATTATTAAAGTCAATTTCTGCTTTCTTCACATAAGCTACATTAATCTCAAAAAATATTTATTTCCTCAGAAAAATATACTAAGACAGAAGGAATCTGTTCTAATTATGAAATATGGCACTTTGGTTCTGTACGGTTTGAATAGGGAATGTAACTGGCAAAGCCTTATTTAAGGCTATTTCTTTAAATTTTTACTTTGCCATGCTCTAATTGAATAATAATTTAATTGAATTTAATTAAATGTTTTATAAGCATATATAAGTGGTTTTTTAGTGATTGTTAACTTTTTACTCTAAAAAGGCTGTTGGCCGAGGCGCTAGAGATTGAGAATTATTCTTGTAAATATATTGAACTTTATTTAATAAATTCATCTAGACTTTGAAAGTAGAGCTGGGACTCACTTATTGTTCTTGTTGTTGGCAATTACAATATTTATACTTTACAAAAAGACTAAAGAAAAGGAGAGCATAAGTATTAGCTCCTTTCTTTCCCAGCATGCAGTCTGATTATTCAGATATGATTCATTATAGTTGAAGATACAGGTATAAAAGGGCTAGAGAGGAAGCTGTCAGGCAATGCTCGATGCCCCTATAAAAAGTCATGCCCATATTAATTTAAACATCAGACTGTCCTCCCAAATAGGATGTCACAACTGTGCTATCAGTCTAAAACAATTAACTTTCCTCTTTTAGCAAATATTAAGCCTGCCCTGTTCACTCATAATCATGCTATGCTAACCAATCTTATCACAAAATTCCCCCACACGTAACCTAGTGAAGCCAACATTTAATAGCATCAAACTTGCAAAAGAACACCTTTTGATTACCTATTCTGTTTTTTTAAAAAAATTGTAGCTCTTAACATGTAACAAAGAAGATGACCTTTGTATAGTTAATGTTTTGCTATCTAAAGGTAATTAAAGTACCAATTTTAAACATCAATGACATTGTCTGCAGTATGCCTGAAAGATCTTTTTTGGTGAGGGAAACGTATTTGGAACAGTTAGTAAACGTTAAATCTGAACAGTAACCCTGACAGACAAACTGCATCATAATTATGTAAACTTTAGTTATCTTGCAGAAATATTCATAAAAGTTGCACTTTATGATATAGTCATAGTCTCCTACCTGTTATTGTTTAGGATTTTATCTCGTGTGTGTTTGGGAAGTACCATTGTGTATTTTGCTTGTGAATATGACTTTTGACAACTTGCCTGTTACCAACTCTTGTAGCTTCTCCAACCATGATTTTAGCCTCTTTTCCCAGAAAGCCAAGTCTGGTTCCTTAGACCATTCATTTTTGACCCTTAATCTCTCTGGTGTTGTCCCTTCAGCCACTATGGACCAAGGGTCAGACATGTCCTCTGTGGCTGCTCAGATGCCCTCAGTGGGCATGGGAAAGCCACTTCTGTCAGTCTCAGAGGAGGGAGTGAAGAATATAACTCTGCATGGCCAAGTTAAGAGACCTTCTCCCTGGTCTGTAGGTCCACCTTACAGTTAGTCTATTTCTAGGAATGTCCCTAGGAAAAAGAAACAAAAACTTAAAGCATTCATCTTCCTCAGGCTATTAAAATCTTTTCAGTCTGTATGCAATTCCTATGACAATAGTAAAAGGATTTCCTTGGACTCTGATGATTACCTATCAGACGATGGGGGAATGGACTGGGAAAGAGCTTTTTTTGGTTGTTTTTGCTCAGTTACTAAGTTCTTATTCTGTGGAAAGCATTTTAGAAGGATTTATTTTTTTAAAACTCTCTCTAAAAATAAATCAAATGTTTTTGTGGGAAGAAAACGATTTGCCAGCCACATTGGAAAAATAATATGAATTCATGCAAATTGATTTTCCTGGACCAGCTGCTGTTCATAGGCTCATAGGTTCATAGGCTATCGGCCCAAGGACCTACGTAAGCCTAGCCAACAAGGTTCCCTGGCTTACGCCACCCAAGAAATTTATTTTCCTGTGCCACTGTCAAGCAGAGACACAGAAGTGATCCTCTTGGTGTATTTCCTATTTCCCATCCACCCATCAAGATTTTTCTTGAAGAGTGCTAATCAAGAACTTTGCTTGACATAGATGGGTAGCCTGTTCCAGAGTATGGGAAGTCTCTGGGACAGGAATCTATCCCTCCAGCATGTCCTGTTTATTGTGGTGACAAAGTTTAGGTCCCTAGAGCGTGTAGCTCGGAGGGATTGGGATTTCTTTAGGTATAGCATGTCCAACAGCTCTTGGTTTGACATAGCTTTATATGTTAGACAGAGATCACCTCGGAGTAGGCAATATGCTACGGAATAAAGCTGGAGTTTTTTGAGATGGTCAGTGTAGGGCATTTGTTTGAGGCCTGTAATCCTCTTTGTGAGGTACTTCTGTTCACCCTGTTTCAACAGTTTTGACATTGCCTGCCGTATGCCTAATAGCCAACCTTCTCTCCATAAGAGGGCAGACAGACTGAATAAGGTTGCTGTGATTTCTGTATTTAATCCAGCTGCTACAAAGAATTTACTTAAAGCTACTACCTCTCCTTCTGACAAGAATGGGTAAGCCTTTGACATATTTGGAAAGATAATGTATTCTTCTGTCACTTTATCTTTTAGAATACTTAACTGCCAAGCTCACATTTTAAAATTATTTTTGACATCTTTTGAGAATATGAGTAATGCTACTACCACCTTTCCCTTTTCAGAAAGTAAGTCCTACCTAAACTATTTAATTGCTTCTGTTCCCAGGTAATCAAACACTTTTTAAGTGTGTTTATGATGCCACTGAGCCTGTAGAGTGGCGTCTTCTTCTCTGATGGGAAGCTATGCTTGGGTGAATAAACAGAAGTCTGAGAGTGTTAAATCTGAAATTTTGAATTCTCCTTTAGAAAATGAAGTATTCTTGATCCCCTTGTTGCTCATATGCTCAAACAGTTTGATGAAAGAGTGAAATTGATTAAGATTCAGATTTTTTAACTCTCCTTTTCCAAGTTTTCAAAATCCTTTCCTGCAAACTCAGGGTCTTTTTACAAAAAAAAAAACCAAATCAAGTAGTTCCAACAAGTTTCTAACAAGAAGACTTACAGAAAAAAGGGCAGTCCAATAGTTTGGAATGTCTATTGCAGCATCCCCCTAGCCTGGCAGTCCCTTAAATTTATTCTAGAGTCCAGTGCTTCATCTTCCTCTTTGTCAACAAATTGTTAGACAGATTCATAGGTACTTACTAGGCTATTGATCTATGAGGATCTTTAGAAGCCTAGTACTGCATTCCCATGAAGTTTTTAGCCCTTATATTTAATTACATTTAAAAATTATATTTAAAAAAACTGCTATGATGGCTTAGTGGTTAACTACCGTGACTGTAGTGTACAGGGTACTGGGATTAAGGCTACCAGAGGCTGTTTATTTTATAAGTGCAATAGTGTAGTGGTTAGGGCGTATGTCTTGCATGTAGTCATTCATGGTTTGAGCCCCACGAAAGCCATTACCATTTAAGGGTTGGAAGGGTGGCCTAATGGTTAAGGTGTTTGCCTTACAAACACAAGGTGCAGGGTTTGAGTCTCACAAGGGATAATTTGGCTAGGCTTAAAATGACCCGCAAGGGCAGTTAGCTTAGTACTAACCTATGAACAAATAACCCAGAGACAAGCATAACATTTACATCTGATGTTGTCAATCTTCATCTATTCTTGACTTGTGGGTACGGTTCAGATGCCCAGAACCGAGCTGGCCAATACATAGCTCGTGTCAGCCAAAAACAAAATCTCTCGAGCTACTAGTCTATCCACAATGCCCCTCTCTATATTACCCCCAGATCTCGTTTGCCGTTCTTACAGCAAGACATGTCAGCCAACTCCTCTCTTGTAGCTAAGTAAAACTGTGTTTGTTACTTTTCCCTTTACTGTTGGTAATTTCCACTACCATAGTTGGTAGTCCCCCCATCTCGTTTACTGTTAAATAATCTTTCTACCACTGCTGGTAGTGCTTTCCTTTGTGGTGTGACTGTTGGCTTTTCTCCTCTTTCCTTTTCTTTCTGCCTCTCCTGGTTTTTAATTAGGGTGATGGCAGATAAATCCAAAAGCTCCACTACTGGTTTCAGACAATGTAAAGAGTGCGGCAAGAAAATGCCAAACTTGGATGGCTATATTGTTGTGTTTATTGTTTGGGTGGACCCCACTTAAGTACTGACTGTACAATCTTCCAGGTTTTAGTAATAGAGCCCTGGTAGAATGTAAGAATAAGTTTATTATCAAAGGGCTTCTTAAAGCTCTTTTTGAAGAAACCCTGTTCAAGGTTGACCAATCTCCTCCAGCCTGTGGTTCCAAAACTTCCCATTCGGTGCCGTCATGTTACAAAGCATAAGCATGCATCTGTGGGTTCCTCTATGGAACCAAAATCTAAGGTTCTGGAGCTTTTGGAAAGGGCTGAATCTTCAGCACCATTACCCTTACTGGTGCCATTGACACCGACCATGATGCCCACTCAAACTATAACTCCTACTGCTTCTACTTTAGTTATGGTTCCAACACTGGCACCGATTGTCACTGCAGCCATGTCAGCACTGATATCTCCCATGGCTCCGCAGACAGTGCTGAAGACTGATATTTCTATTCAGCCCAGGACCACTTATTCCCCCTCCATTGACCCCTCCTTTGGACAACTCCCTAGCCCCTTTCTATAGAGACCTGCTTCTCCTTCTGGATTGTCCGTTCGCTCCACCAGAAGTCTCTCAGAAGTTGGTATAGTAAGGTTGGTGGATCATATCCTAACAGCCAGGGGTCTTCCCTCATCTTCTCAGCCCCCTCTCCCTTCTGGTGCAGGGGATTTCTCTCCTATGACCCCTCCTTATTCTCCACCTCTGAACTCTTCACAAGCTTTAGAGCTCTTGACTCCAATTTCACAGGTTCCAATAACTTTAGCACCAACAAACTTTTCATCTTCAATGTTGGGTATGGCTCTGACACCTTTCATGCCTTCAGGACCAGTGGGTCCCCGGGACTCTGTCTTCACCATCGGGCCCGAGGGGTTTGAGTCAACTCTGATATTTTCTATGGAGCCAGCCTTGCCTCTTTGGGCTATGCCAGCAGAGGACCCATCCTAAGTTCCAGTTTGTCAGGTGGGTCTCTCGGGACAGGGTGTGACCCCAGTTCCGAGTTTGTCTGTCTCCGTTCTGGACTCCCATCCTTCCTCAGGGGGTCCTGCCTTTCAAACCATGAAAAGGGCCTTGGTCACTGCCTTGTCTCAGGTGGCTCCTATGTTACTAGAATCTCACTCTTTGACCCCAGGTTTATCGGTTCTACCTTCAACCTCTATCCCTGGACAGCAAGCTCCAAGGTCGCAAGACTTATCTACTAAAAGTGTACCCTCTTCTGATTCCTCTTCAAATGCTCCCACTGAAGAGTCACCTCGGAAGAGATTGTGTAAGAGGAAACACCTTGATCTCCAGTATTTCGATGAGGGGAAGTGTTCCCCATGGTCACCCCTGGAAGACATCATCTATGGAGACATTCTTGAGATCCTAAAACAGAAGAGTGATTGGAAGCCCAAAGACCATTCCTCTGAGGAATTCAGGTACTTGCAGGCCTTTGGTGCTCATCTGTCTACCTCCTGGGTGATCCCACCTGCTAATGACCTAATTAAATTGATCACTTAGCGGGCTTAGAAGGCTCTTGACTCTGTAGAATCTGTCTTCCGGAGACCTGACAAAATACTTTCCCACTCCTGAAGACCATCCACATTGGGAAAAGGGCTTAGTAGTTGATGTCATGGTGGCAGCAGCTGCCACCAAGAAAGAACTAGCTGAGAAAAGTTCTACTGTACATCCACCTAACTGAGAGTCCAGGGCAATGGACAGATTTGGGAAGCAGGTCTATGCATCATCGACCTTCTCCTTCAGGTCCTTGAACTTTTTGGCACACTTTACTAGACTTCTGAGGGAAGGGTCAAGGAGATGTCAGATACCCTGGTGGGAGTGGTGGCTGAGGGGGTCCAAGAAAAGTGGCCTCCCAGTTAGCTACCCTGAAGTCTATTTCCAATTCGTCCATGAGACTAATTGCGCATGCCACTAAAAGTGCAACCAGCTCAACAGGTTCAGGTGTTGCTATTCGACAACATGCTTGGATGTGCCTGTGCAAGTTTGCAGAACCATTCAAGTCTTCCTTCACCAATGCCCTGTTTAACAGATCCTCATTGTTTGGGCCCAAAGTTAAGGAAACTCTGTCCAGGTGTGAAAAGGATGGAAAGTCTCTGTCTGCTGTGGGTGTATGTTTTTCAACTCCTCAACAATCCTACTCCAGGAATCAAAGAAGTGGCAAAATGTGGTTCAAGAAGTCCCAGAAGCCTTTCCAGAACGCACGTGGTACAGCCTCCCTGGGGGCAGAGGGGGGAGTTACAATGGAAGACACCATCCCAGAGGCAGGGGTGGTCTACAGAATCAGAATCGGGGTTCCAGGGAGTCCTTTTCTGGTCAACCCTACAGTGGTCCTGAAAGGGGGCCTGATTTGCCTCTGGAGGCAGTCAGGGGAAGAGTCTCCTTGCACCCAACTGCCTGGCGTTGTATAACCACTGATGCCTGGATGCTATGGATTATTTCTAGAGGTTATTTAATCCCCTTCTCCTTTTACCCAAGAACCTGAGCAAGACTCCTCGATGTTCCATCCAGTCAGAGGGATCAAGAAGCATTAGAAATACAAAAGCTTAGGTATAATACTATCTAAAGATATTAAATCTATTATATATAATAACTATAATACCTGTTTTCTTAATATACAAAATCTTTTTAATACCTGGAATAATATGTTTTTTACTATGGAGGAGAGACTTACAATTATTAAAATGATAATATTCCCCAAGATTTTATACTTAATACAATCAATAATACTTTCACCTACAAAAATAACTATTAAGAAACTAAATACACTAATGTTAAATTTCTTATGGGCACCTAATAGACCTAGGATTGCATTAAAGAAACATACTAATAGCTGGTCTCAAGGGGGTATTTCTTTTCCAGACTTTAATTTATATATTATCTCTTCTATTATAAAAGTTATTACTTTATTAATAGATCGGTCATATGTCGCAAAATGGAAAGATTATTGGGAGCTAATTAGTATGCACTTCATGAAAATCTCCTTAACACATAAAAATATGATTATAAATAACTCCATGTTGTGGTTGCTAAAGGAATTTTGTACTTCACCTATTACACCTAAACATATGGTCTGTTACCCATTAAATATTATTATTAGTTATAGTAACTTTATATTCATGCACCCTAAGTATAGGGAATGGAATTTTATTGTATTCCCTATAATTTATACTCAGGGTATGCTTATGTCATCTACTTCTGAAGGAGCTCATTTAGCTATAGATAATAATCTAAAGTACTGGTATCAGCTGATATCTGATAATAAAGTTAAAAATCTAGATTTCTTAAAACAAGAATTTGATCTAAGAGAAACTTGCTGGTTAGAGGTTCAGATCTTTAGACAACATCTCATTGATAGAATAGATCTAATGTCTATAACAGTTAAAGAATCTATTCCAAAACTGATTGATTACTTGATAATAAATTTACAGCATAAAGTTTCTGATAAAGGTAAACTTTCATATATACATAAAATTATCAGACAAGAAACTTTTTACAATGTAGATTCATACTGGAATTATTTCACCTCTATTAATGGGGACCCACCAACTCAACAAGATAAACAATATATATTGGAATCTGCTTATAGAACTACATCTTCCATTGTCTGGAGACTTTATACATGGAAATTTTACATAGATCTTTTATACACCTTTGATGATGAATAAAATTAATAATAAAGATAATCTATGTAAGAGATGTAATGTAGAAATTAATGCTGACTGGGCTCATATGTTTTATGACTGTATGAAGTTGAAAGAATACTGGAAGTCAATTAATGAATTTTTGCAGGCTCTTTTACAGATAATTTCATTATTTCTAAGTCTCTTATATTATTCAACACACCTGTACCTCAATGTGTTAAAAGATTAAGCTTCCCTTGTTATGGTCTATCCTAGCAGTGGCTAGGAAAATAATAACTAGAAATTGGATTTCAGATACACCTCCTTCGTTCAATGAATTTAAAAATGTTATGAATATAATGTGTCATATGGAAATAAGCACAATTAGAATGAGAACAACTAGAAAAACATCACATTTTATTGTATGGGATAATTTACAAAATTTGTTAAAAAAATTCTAATTTCAATAGCACAGTATTTTAGTTTAATTAATTGATCTGATTGTAGTGGATGTCTTTGTAAATACTTTAGTTGTTTTGTTGAATATTATAATAATACCTATTTTTAATTATTTGTATAAAATTGTTATGATATTTCTCTTATATGTTAAAACAATAAACTTGTTTTGAAAAAAAAAAGAAATACAAAAGCTGACAGAAAAAAGAGCCATCCAAGAAGTCCCACCAGATCAATTAAGATCCGGATTTTACTCAAGATTGTTTTTAGTGCCAAAGAAGACAGGGGACTGAAGACCAATTTTGGATCTCAGCATTCTAAACAAATTTGTCCAACAGTCAAAATTCTAGATGATCATGGTTCAGTCAATACTTCCCTTCTTAGAGGAAAAACACTGGATCTGCTCTATTGAATTCCAAGATGTGTATTACCACATAAAGATGGGAAAATGCTCAAGAATGTTTCTCTGCTTCCATCTAGGAGCCAGTCATTTCCAATTCAGAGTGCTGCCCTTTGGTGTCACCACAGCCCCCAGGGTGTTCACCAAATGCATGGCAGTGGTCACAGCACATTTGGGGCTGCACGGATTCTGGGTGTTTCCTTACCTAGACAACTGGCTTTTCACCGCTTCCACCAGGTATCTAATTCTATGAACAATGGATTTCATTCTGGAGCTATCTCAACAGTTGGACATCACAGTCAATCTTGTGAAGTCTCAATTAACCTCTTCTCAGATATGGAATTCATCAGAACGCAGTCTTGTGTGGCATTGCTTCCCCACCATAGGTTGCAGAAAATATAGTCACAGGTTCACCCTATTCTTTGTTCAAGCAAAATATCGACTCAGCAAATTCTGCAATCATTGGGCTCCATTGGCAGCAGCAATCATGTTGGTCCCACTGGCAGGGTTTCACATGAGACTTCCTCAATGGCTGCTTGTGATCCAATGGTCAGTTGTAACCCACCCTATGAATCGCCTAGTTTTTATATCCAGCCAATGCAAAAACAACCTATCCTGGATGATGCGGTCCAAGGATATTCTTCTAGGCCATCCCCTTGTCCCCCCTCAGCCCAATGCCATAGTGACCCCCCTCAGCCCAAGGCCATAGTGACCATGGATGCTTCTCAGACGGGGAGGTGGGAATTATCTGGGGAAGACAGTCCAAAGCACTTGTCCCCCCTTTGAGGCCAATCTGCATATCAATGTTCTGGAGCTGAGGGCAGTGCTTCTAGTGTTGCAAGCATTTCATTCTACCTTACTTCAAGGGATGATAGCTATTCAATCAGACAGCATGTCTATAGTCTGGTACATCAACAAACAGGGGGAAACCAAGTCCTACTCGCTGTGTCGAGAAGCCCTTTGAGTGTGGCAATGGGCCATAACTTCCAACTGCTTTCCGACAGCAATGCACATGCCGGAGAGTTCAAATGTGATTACAGACATACTGGGCAGATGCATCCTCATGCCTCATGAGTGGTCTGTAAACTCCAGAGTGGTGAAGACCATCTTTCTTTGCTGGGGCCAGCCTTGCTACCTGTTTGCTTCACCCCTTAACAAGTGGAGAGGCTACTTTGCCCTAATTCCCCCTCAAGGGGAGTATCCCAGAGATGGTCTTCTCCTTGATTGGCCCGGGGTCTCATTTATGCCTTTCCCCCATTCCCTCTGATCCCTCTTTTCCTCATGAAGGCAGCTTGGTTGAGAAGCAAAGTAATCCTCATTGCACCTTACTGGCCTTGACAAATATGGTTTCCCTTCCTTTGGCCTCATCTATTTCACCACCCGTGGATTCTGGACCCAGTTCTGGACCTCCTTTCCCACCTTCAGGGACTAGTGCACCCCAGTCTACAGACCCTCAAGCTGACTGCTTGGTTTCTCCAATTCCGTTAGTCGCCAGGCATAATGACATCCCATCTCCTGTATGACACATTTTGTCGGCATCCCATAAACCATCCACTAGGAATCTCTACCATAGTAAATGGAAGAGATTTTCTTTCTGGGCTTGTGATAATAGTCTGGATCCTTTTTCAGCTCCAGTAGAAAAAAGTTCTGGATTTTCTAGTTACCATCTTTGGTAAAGGAGCTTCTGCTTCCACGATTAAGCTTATCTTAGCAGTTATTTCAAATTTCCATAACGGTTTTGGTGATCAGCCCTTAATCTCCCACAGACTTTGTAGGGTGTTTCTTAAGGGCACCTTTCATTTAAAGCCCCCATTCAAGGATCCTTTACCACCATGGAACTTGACTTTTGCATTGCAGTCTCTTACATTACCTTCGTTTGAACCTGCAGCTACCTGTGACTTAAAGTTCCCTTCTTGGAAAACGTTGCTTCTTACAGCTGTTACCTTGGCAAGATGAGTCTCTGAATTACAGGCTCTGTGTTCTAAAGCCCCTTACTAGTTTTCCATAAAGTCAGAGTGTCACTCAGAACAAACCTGTCCTTTCTTCCTAAAGTGATTTCACAGGCCAATATCAATCAATCTGTAGACTTACCTGTATTCTTCCCAAATTTTTCTAATAAAGGTGAATACTGCTTGCACCTTCTGGGTGTGCACAGGCAGTTACATTTTTATCTGGACAGAACTAGCAATTTAGACACTCAGAACAATTATTTGTATCTTTTGCAAGCTCATCCTTGGAAAAACCTGTTTCTAAGCTTACTCTATCAAGATGTTTAAGGGATTGCACTTCTTTTATTTACATGAAAAAGAATCTAAGACAACCTATGCCTGTGAAGGCACATTCTACCAGATCTATGGCGACTTCAGCTGTTTTTCATTCTAAAGCTTCCATATCAGAAATTTGTGCAGCTACAACATGGGCTACTCCATATACTTTTACTACTCATTGCAAACTGGATATGGTCTCCAGGGGAAGAGCCTCCTTTGATTCTATGATTCTCAGGCATGTTCTTCCATATGGACACGCAGGATCAAAGGTAGCTGGGGACTCTGTCCCACAAGTCAAGAATAGATGAAGATTGAAAACATCAGATAAAGAAGTTATGACTTACCATAACGTTCCATCTGTGTTGTCGATCTTCATCTATTCTTGCATCCCACCTCATCTGCCCTCTTCTATAGAATTCTGGTGGAGCAACATGCTGCCCTGGGTTTCCTTGTTAGGATACACCTTGGACATGGCTTCTGGCTTATGTTAGGATGTCTTCTTCTGTAAGCCTGCAAACTCGATCTGAGATAATGTTGAGAGGGGCATTGTGGGTAGACTAGTAGTTTGAGAGATTTTTTTTTATGCTGACGTGAGCTATATATCAGCCGGATCAGTTCCGAAGGTTGGAACTGTACCCACAAGTCAAGAATAGACAAAGATTGACAACAAAGATGGAATGTTATGGTAAGTCATAACTTCTTTATATTTCACCTACCCATGAGGTATGAATGTGCTAAAGCAGGGTGAATTTGGGGTTACCCATTTATTTGTCTAAATTACATTTGAATAGTGTAAGAGAAGTACTTTACTGTATGTGGAAAGGGAAATGATTTCAAAGAAGTGGTATTCTATGTGACACATGGGGTGGCCACGGTGGTACAGTGGTGCAGTGGTTAGCGTTGCTGCCTCACAGCAAGAGGTTCTCTGGTTCAATCCTTGGTTGGGGTGCCTTCTGTGTGGAGTCTGCATGTCCTCCCTGTGGTCGCGTGGGTTTCCTCTGGGTGCTCCAGTTTCCAGCCACATTCCAAAGACATGCTGTAGGTGGATTGGACATTATAAATTGGCCCTAGGTGTAAGTGCATGTGTGTGTGACTTCTGTGTAAGGTTGGGCACCGGGCTGGCAACTCAACACCATAAAACTCTACTGCCAATCATGAGCAGACAAGGTGATTCACTGTGACAACCCCTAACCGGGAAAAGCCGAAAGAAGAAGGTATTCTGTGTGATACATGCCTATCCCTCCAGCATGTTCTATCTATGATGCAAAAGAGATTGAGATGTGAAGACCAGGTGTTTATGCCCTCTATTTTCACATTGGGCTTGCAGATGTGCAATAAGTCTGACAAGACAAGGTTTTTTGAGGCTGTATATGCTAAGCACAGATCACCTCTCAGTAATCTTTAAGTTACCAAGAACAGTGACAAGGTTTTGAGATGGTCTGCATAGTTTTATGATTTAGGTCTTTGATTTTCACTCGATGTCAGATGTTTGGATAGGTACATCCCAAAGTAAGCATTATACTCAATAATCATCTTGATGAGTGCAGAATGATCACATACTTGGATCTAGATGACATATCCTTAAAAATTAGCTGTGCAATAAGAAAGGACTTTGTGACAGCAGTAGACAGATGTCGATAGCAGGACAGTTTGTTGTTCGTAGGTAAATAGTAGGGCAATCAGCCTGAAAACTATTATTACAAATCAAGACAACAGCTAGAAGTTGGAATCAGACTTTGTAACTGTCAGGTGAAGATCTTAACCATTAGGCCAGCCCTGCCCCTTGTTTATATCACTTTCCAGGTCCCTAGCTACTGCATTGATTTTCTGTTGTGTATTGTCACTTTGATAGTTACAAGGGACTTCTTTCTTGCCAAAGCATACTTTTTTGTGCATTTTTTGGCATTTAGTTTTCATCAATGGGTCCTGAAAGTGATTCAGGAAGGGCAAAAGTGGTAGTGGGAGACTCCCCCCTTCTATGGGATTCCTCCCATATCCTTCAAATCAGACTTCCCTCCAGTCTTCCAGCAGATGCTCTCTAAAGGAGTAATAGAACCAGTTCCTTCAATTCAGATGGAAAAAAGTTTTATTCAATAATTTTCCTTGAGCCAAAGAAAAAATCCTCTTGGAGACCTGTCCTTTTTATTTCCTTTCTCAACCTGTTTGTGAAGGTTCCAAATTTCACAATGTTATCCCTACAGATCCTGTTACTGCTCATTCCTCCTTTGAGTTTTTTGGTAACTTTGAATTTAAAAGATGCTTGTCATCTCATTCCTTTTGCACATAATTCAACAGTTTTCTATAGATTTTCTGTGCCTGGATTATACTTTCAGTACTCTGCAGAGGATTTATCCATTGTTCCAAGGGGTTTCACAAAAGTCTAGCTCCTGTAATAGCTCTTTTCAGACTGTATTCATATGGTTCCTTATTTAGATGAATTGCATTTTTGGGTCTATATTATATCATCGAACACTTAAAAAAGCGAACGCTGATTGATCGACCTAATTAAAGTGAAAGCTTACAATCTCGAACTGTGAGAGCAGCGATTTTTTTGCCAGGGAAAAAAAATCGCTGATCCAAAACAGATACACACAACACAAGCACACCAAACAAACAGAAATCCACACACATACACCTAAAATTTGATACCTAACCCTACACTAAACTATGCACACACCACTAACTACCCACTTACCTTAACCCAAACCCTAACACTAAGGTCCGTCACTATCGCACACTCACCTCACCCGCTCCCTAACCCTAACTCACTTAAATCCGCCCTAACCCTCATGTCCACTCAATCGCACACACACCTAACCCGAGCCCTAACCCTAACTCACCTAAATCACCCTAACACTCACATCCACACAATCGCACACTTACCTGAATCCGACCGGTAACTTTCCACCATAACACTGAAAATACCGAAGCAACAGAAACGGACAACCGAATTCTTTCCCTAGGAAAAAATTTGAGTTTCTGCTGCTTCAATATTTTGCAGTTTCATGAAAATAAGTTCGATCAATCAGCGTTCGCTTTTTTAAGCATTCGAGGATATAATATAGACCCGCATTTTTTGCATAATCTTTCCCTCTTACTTTGGCAAGAAGTCTCTTTCACAGCCTCAGATTTCAGGTCAGTATTCAGAAATCCTCTCTAATTCTTTTTCACAGGATAATGTTACTGGGTTGCTTTCTAGATATATCCATGCAAAAGACTTCTGTTTCACGAGAAAATGAAGACCTATATCTAAACTTGTTCCTGAGCTTTTTCAGTCAGTCAAGGACTTCTTCAAGGGAATATCTCAGGATTCTTGGATTCATGACATCTAGCATTCTTATGATTTCCTTGGCCAGGTTGCACATGAGAAAAATTCAATGGTTCCTGAAGACAGTGTGATCCCAATATCCCCTCTGCCTGACCTTTCAGATTCTAGTATTGACCTTTCCAAAAGGGAACCACTTTGGTGGAGGAAGCAGATATCCTTGAATCCATGTCTCCCATTCCCTCTGACAACTCCCACAAAACCTCTAACAAAAACGATTCAGATTTTGCATGAAAAGTTGTGTCACTGGGGGTAAAAGTGCAAGGTATATTGAACAAACAGGACTGGCAAAAGCAAATTTGTTATCATCTGTGGTGCCCAAGTCCTCTTTCATTTGGTTTTGCTATATTTGTATGAGTTGTGTTATTCTCTGGCTTCTCTTACTCCTCTGTCAAGGTTCATCTCTCAGCCATTTCAGCATGTCTGCCGATAGATCCTCTCCTTTCACCACATTCTTTGGTCAAGCTTTTCTTGAAAGGGGTTTTGCATTTATGTCTGTCTAGAAAAAAGGTGGTACTTACCTTGGATCTTAACTCTGCATTGGAAAAGTTAAAATTATCTCCTTTTAAACTGGCTTATTAGGGTTCATATTACATTATCGAAAGATAAAGTAATTGAATTCTCAGAACTTCAAAACGGCCGCATATCGAAATTTTTATTGTGGGGGGCTGCACCCCCCACCCCCCTGCTAAATATATATTCCAACTCCGAGATCGCACTACAGTGAGGAATGAGCAAATATCCCAATCTTCACTAATCTGTGATCCCACAATGCAATATTGAAATGTGGCCATTTCGAAGTTCTGAGCATTCGATTATGTTATCTTTCAATAAAGTAATAGGAATCCACTTATTAGGCTGTTTTGTAGTTCATTATTTGTAAAAACAGTATTTCTTATTGCTCTGACATCAGCAAAATGGATATGCTCCACCTAAACAAATCCAAGTCACTGTGAGCCACTCGCTCTAGTGAGCTAAACCTCGCCACAACAATAAATAGAACATGCTGGAGGGATAGACTCCTGACACAGAGACTCCCCATGCTTTGGTACAAAATTCCTAACTACATTAGGCAGAGTCTCTCACTAACACTCTTCAAGAGAAACCTTGATGAGTGGATGGGTAACAGAAAATTCACCCCTGGGATCACTTCATTGGCTCTGCTTGACAGAGGCTCAGTTAATTAATCAATGGGGTGGCAAAAGCCGACACACTCTGGCTAGGCTTATAAATGCCCTCGGGCAGATAGCCTAGTACCTACCTATGAACCCATAAAATGAGTATTTGAGTTGCAGGCTGTTATGATGGGTCAGTCCTATTTAGTATTCCAAAAAGATAGGGTTGTTTTTCAAACAAATCCTTCATTTGTGCCTAAACTGGTTTCAGAGTTTACTTTAAATTAAGCTATCCCACTATCCATCTTCTTTCTAGAACCCAAAATAAGGGAGGTAGGTAATTTCATGCTCTCAATGTGCTTAGGCAACTTGGGTATTATCACGACAGAACTAAACCCTTCAAGAAAACTGAACAAGTCTTAATTTCCAACAAATATAAGAAAAAAAGGACAGCCCAGATCAGAACAGACTATTTGCAGATGGTTCTCCCTTTCTATTTTATTTGTTTTTAATTCCCACTGTAATAAGACACTTCCAGACAGGGTCAAGGCTTATTCTATCAGGGCCTTGGCTACTTCTATAACTTTTTAGAAAAGGGCAGGCTCTAGAAGCATTCTAGAGGCAGTTATTTGGTCATCTGTACTTAAATTTACAAGGCACAAAAAACTAGATTCCTTTTCCAAGTCTGAAACAGGCTTTGCTAGGGCCATTCTCCAGGGGCTTCAGAATCTCATAATCTACCCATATAGCTAAGGCTACTGCAGCTGTGATCCAATGATGAACTTAAAAGAGTTGTGTGAGTAAGCTTACCATGACAGTTGATATTTGAGTACATCATTGATGCAGTAGCCGCGCCCGCCTTCCCTCTAATTTGTCACTGTTTATGCCAGGGTAAGGACTTGCCTAGCATTTAACTTTTCTGTCAGGACCTGAGCATCCGTTTTTTCTGTTGGCAGGAGAGTCCTGAGGAGCTTGGCACCCAAGCTGCTGGTTTTCCCTGCTGGGGAGCTCATGCCACCAACAGCTTGGGTGCACTTGGAAGGTACCCAACGATTTGGAAGATTGGCTGTCTGCCATATTCTATATAGGTATTTATTTGAACATCTACTCTTATGGTAAGTCTGTTTACACAAGTATGCTTTCTTCACCCTACCAATCTGTAGTGTAACCATTACCATCTGAAGGGTAAATGCCAGTTAGGTTGTTTGTTATCATTACTGTGATTTTGTAGATATCTGTGTCCTTTATCCAATTCTGTATTGGGCATTTATTTAAATTTCAATAGAAATGCCTTGCCATTGTTATAATTTCTCAAATCACACTGGAGCTTGTTTTTATGATAGTTTAGTTCTAATTCATCAGTTTTGAGCCTCTCAATATTATTAAAAATAGTCTCAATGGATGAAACTTCAGCCTTCTTTGCTAATGCAGCGTGTCTGTCTGATTTCCTCATTCATTTTTATGTTTTGTGTGGTTAGATCAAGCTCCACCAATATATTAATCCACTCAATGGGTCCACAATCCAATGTGTTTGTACAAAAGTAATCCACTACCCTCAAATCTCTCTCAACAGTAAATATATACAGAAATTCCATGGATTCTCTAATGGGTCTACCATCATCTCTCTCTGACCATCTCTTAGGGGCTGTTGACAACAAATTCCTCAATTTTGTGTTGCATTTCCCTTGAAGTAGCGTCTCTAAAATGTCTAGGGATATTATTAGTGGGGTTTATTTCCATGATTAAAAACTCTAAAATATCACAAATAACTACACTGAAGCTGCACTAAATAAAATAAATACGCAGCAGAGTCCCAAATATCGGACACTTTATTAAACTCTCTGATGCCTCTATGTAACTTCAGATTAGTTCATAAAAAGCATGAACAATGAAACAAGCCTCTAAAAACACCCCTAAACCAATAACAGCACACCAATTAAATAATCAACTAATTGTTAAATCAAATTAAATACTTGTAATTACATTCCAGATTTATTTCCCAAGGTTGCAATGTGTAATGTTTCAAAATATAAACAGATTCCTCACCCAGACATTGCATGAATCTGTTTAAGAGTTGTGTATGATATTCTTTAAAATATATTGCCACAGGATTCTCCATCTTGTCTAAGTTAACGTCTCTTACTTGTTCTTCAACTTATTCTTAAAAGTTCTCTTTGTTTCCTCTATATTAACCAACTCACAGGGTCCTTTAAGGATATAGGTTATGGCCTCCTTTGAACATGTAAACTTACTGGGCCGGATTCAGTAAAGCCTGCACCAAGTGTACACGATATGTATTCAAGAATATCCCTACCACACTTTTTGTGCTTGCTAGTCACTCAGAAAGATTACACTAAGTGTACATGTAGTCTGCACTTGGTGGTAACCTTTATGAATTCCTGTCAATATTTGAAGCTGCAAGAATATCAGCAGGAAAACTAAAATTAGGAAGAGAAAGGTATGAGTTATGTCTGTGTTCTATGTTCGCTCAGGACGGTGTACACTTAGTGTACATAAGTGTACACTTAGTGTAGGCATTATTGAATCTTGGGGATTATTAGGTGTAAATCTAATATTATCCATTCTATCAAAATTATTAACCACATACCTGCACATGTTACACAACCCACAGGAGTACATACACCTCTTCTCAGTCATCTTAATATTGGTTTACTCTTTAAGAAGTTTATAAAAACTATGTACCAACATGGACATAAAGCTTTATACCAGCCTTTAGCAGAATGTTGTCCCACAGTTTTGGAATGTATAAAACTGTCTGCCTAAATTCGTGATGTTATCTTTTTACATGTATGATAAAATTTGTGTAGCTGGGGATTGGAGCATTCACTTTTTAGGTGGACAGAGGATTTGAATATTGAAGGTGCTATCTAGAGGGATTTCGAAGTAGCTCCTCTGCATATGTTAATAATAAAACTTTAAAGAATGAATGTGCGGAGTGGATTGGTTAGGGAACTTAACCCATCTTTTACTATAAATGCTAAAACATGGTTAATTGATACTCATTGGTGATAACCTTAGTAGGATACGTGCTTTTGAAATCCTAAAGACAATGTTGTATTAGAGAAGGTGTCACTTCTGTGTCAAAAGTGACACATTTATAGGTAAAGTAAATGTGCTGGACCCTAAATCCAAAAGCAAGTCCAGTTGATTAGCATTTAGTAAGTGTATTTATTTATTCTTCCTTTGTTGACTGGGTTAAACCTGTTGGGATAGTGGCTGCTTTTCAGGGTGACTCAAGGAAGTATTGAAATGCTAGGGAATATATGGCCAGGGCATCAGGTAACTTCCCCACTCTTTTCGATAGATGCTGTGGGATCTTTTGCATTCACCTAAATAGCCACCAACTCAAACAGATGTGACCTTGATTTACCATCTCATCCAAACGAAAACACATTAAGAAGTATGTGACAGTGTCAGCAATCCATGTATATGGTGTGGGAGTTGAACCCATAGCCTTTACACCAAAGGCAAGTGTTCTACCTGTTGTGCTACTGATATGATGAGTTTAGGAGTTTTTTATCATCTTCCCAAGACCAAACAATTAGATATAGATGTTTACTTAAACTTTCTACCCATTACCAGAAAAGTTGTTTAATCCTTTTAAGAGAAAGAAACTATAGGCTGGCAAGTTATCAGTCATGCCATGCATGTTTACAGCTTCTGTGCCTTGATGCGTAATGTAAAAAAAAAAAATCATTCAGCATGCCACTGATAAAAATAACATTTTTGACATTTGTCTTATTGATTTCTCTTCTGAATTATTGTGGGGAGGGGTTGATGTTGTCATCCCATTAGAAAACGTGATCATTGTCTTTACCTACCCTCTTGAATCTCCGCCAGTCTATAAGTAAGAAATAGCCAGACACTCCAAAGGATTTTGATATCATTGCTAGGATCATTCAAGATCTAAACTGTAGATATGTATTTCTGGATTTCCTAACTAGGTAGGAGTGTTATCTAGCCAAGGATGATTTTTAGCCAGTGGCTGGTCTTTTCCAGAATTACCCAGTTGAACTTACCTTTGAAGCTCGTGTTTTCTTTGTTATCAGTAGCAGTGTTCTAATGATCTCCTGTTGTAGTAAATCACTTCATAGTTCATTATCTGGCAGCAGTATTCCATTCTTAATATGGTTAAAGAACAGCGCCTATAACATGTGGAATGCACAGGCACAGTGGGCTACTGGTGTTAGGATCTCTGCCTTACAGGTCCAGGGTCTTGGATTCAATCTTAACCTCGAGAAACTGAAGTAGAGTTTGCATGTTCTTCCCATGTCTGTGTATGTTCTTGAGGTGCTCCATTTTCCTTCACACTTCTCAAAAATATGCTAGGTGGCTGGCTAGTCTAAACTGTTTATTTTACTATTACATGTATCCTTGACATTGTGACTGAAAAGGGCCCAATTTAGACTTACCTGGTTAACAGCTTAATAAATAGGTAACACAATAAAGGACTTGGAAGACATTATAAACAAAATAGAGAATATGTGTTTCACAGAATGTCAAGTCAAAAGGATTTATTTGTTTGTGTTTCATAGCTGGGTAAGTGGGCTTTTCAGTAATGACCCAGGCACCATTTTGCAAGCTGCAAACAGAAAATTATACATAGACTAACGAATATACAGAGTCATACATCCTAAAGTAACAAAGTAGAGACAGTACACACTGTATGTTATTTACAATTATAAATGCAAGCAGTATTATTATTATTTGGAGTATGTGCATTTAAGATAGGTACTCACGCAGTGGTCATTTATTAGAAGTATATCTTTAAAAGAAAGATGTGACTACAGTGTGAACTGCAAGGACTAGCTATTGCCAAGGAAGCAAGAACTTTTGGTGTCCTTAAGCAGTTGTTCCCTTATTTTTTTCCTAAATAACTGAAGTGTTTATTGCTGCCTCACGTCTGCATAGGTTCATAGGTTAGTACTAGGTTAACTGCCCTTGTGAACCATTTTAAGCCTAGACAATTATCCCATTTGGTGCTTAAAAATTTATTTTATTTATTTATTTTATTTTACATTTGTTTACTGGGAAGGTTGGTCTGGGCCAAGGACCTAATTTTGGTGGAGGCCTGGAGAGAAAAGCTCCAAAAAGAAATTTACAAATGACCATATATAACTGTAATATAACCATATTTAAAATAGTAACATTCCAAGTATCTACAGTATTTTAACATAGGCAGAGAACAAGTTACACTAGGTCTCCAGCCTATGTAAGACAGTGGCATTATTTAGACCATAGAGCGGTAGTAAATTATTTATTACATGCAGTGATTTCACATACAGAGTTACCAAATGTAAGGAGTAAGAAGAACAATGCTTAGACTCAACAGTGGTGAACAGCAAGATATGTAGGAAAGTGAGAAGAGGGGGCAGGCAGGACTTTTGGGGTCAGTTCATGCTAGCAATTACAGGGAGGGGACAGGAGGCTGGAAGAGAGATCAGATAAGATAGTATGACCTGGTAGAGCTGTATAGAAGGGACAGTATATTCAGTCTCGGTTTGTGCAGGAGCACATTGTGTTGTTGATGAGGTATTCCTTAAATAGATGTTTAAATTTAGTTGTATTGATGCAATTAATTATTGTTTGAGGTAGTGTATTCCAAAGTTTAGGTACATGGTTAGAGAAGAGGGAATCCCCAAAGCTGCTGTTAGATTTGATAACTTTTAGCAAGCCTTTGCTGGTGGATCTTAGTGTTCTAGAGCTAGAGTAGGTTTGAGCACGGTATTTGAGAGAGGGACAGCTATTTGGGTGGTTGAATATGTAGTGTATGAAGCTTAGTTGGTTACAGGTCAGAAGATTAGGACGTTCTAGCCATTTTAGATGTTGAAGTGTGCTGCAATGGTATGATCTGTAAGGGAAGTCTGAGGCAAATCTTGCTGTTTTGTTGTAGCAGGACTCCAATTTATTTAGCTCTGGTTTTCTGAGGTTTATAAATATAGGTGAGGCTTAAAGGAGGGTGGAAAGTAGGTGGGTTCTGGATATGGCTTCTCTGGTGGGGTCAGTTAGGAAATGTTTGATCCTACAGAATGAGCCTATTTGATATGTACTTTCTTGATGGTTATTGCTAGATGCTTGTCAAACCTCAGGTTATTATCAATGGTCACTCCTAGGAGCTTAGTATGCTGCACTGGTTCTATTATAGCATTACTGGAAGAGAGGATGGTGAAGGGGGGTACTGGCTGTGTGTTTTGTTACTAGTAAAGAGCATGAGCTTCGTTTTATTTGGGTTGAGAGCAAATTAACTTATTCCATTGGAATTTAGATTGCAATGGGATAGGTTAATCATTAAGCATCAGATGAGATTTACAGGTTAGCCCATTCCAAACAGTTGAACTTCGCCCAGAGAAATTTCTTTCTCCTGTGGAGGTTTTAAAACCAGGGCAATGGGGAGATCGTCTGTTTATTCAAGTGAATGACCACTGCTATTGCTTGATCACTGCTAAACAGTCATTGATGTTTCCTGTCAGGGGCAGTGTGAGTGTATGTGTTGGGATGCAAATTCTGGGCACATAAATTAATCTCAATCTTTTTATGTATAGTTTACATGACTCCTCAGTCAATGAGGATACAGTACATCTGAAGGAGTATATTATCCTAGGGCTGCTTAGGCACAAACAAAGCTGAAACTAATATCTGTGATATTTTATTAAAAAAGTGAAAACAAAACCCATGCTTTGGCTTTAGAAGTTGTTATAATTTTATAGGGTACATACTGCATATGTTTTTAGAGTCAATTCATAGCAAGCATATGCATGTTCCTATTCTCAACTGAAATCTCATAATATATAAATTCAGGAATATAACATTCTGTTACAACTTAAAAGCTGCAAACACTGTGTCCTGTCATAAAAAAAAAAATAAAAACAGTTTTGTGAACTGGCCCTCAGAAATTTAACATGCAGCTGTTCCATTACTTTTGCAACTAAATGTAAGTACAGTGCATAAGGAATAGTCGCATTTGTTCAAAATGTATTAAAATGTCAAGCTGGGTAGCTTCTGTACATATGTAGTAAGACAAGAGGCCATACTGCTACCAGATATTACTCTGCCAGAGACAAAAACATATTTTTGTGTGTAGGAAAATGATTTTGACATTTTTAACTGTGACTGTTCATTTAATGTCAGATAGTATATAGCTAGCAAATGTTGTTTTGGTGAAGATTTGTGCCTTTGTGATGAAGATTTTGAAGAAAGTGAGTTGTAGCGTTTGGCTTTGGTAGATGCAGTTGAGAAGCTACAGACTGTAATTACAGCTCCTCTAAATTTGTCAGTGGCACAACAGGTAGCTCACTCACCTTTGGTCCAGAAGTCTGTGGGTTCTGTTCCCACATCAGGTAGATCAATTGCTGACACTGTAGTGCAGTGTAAGGAGGGTGTTGTACTCCTGAGTGTACTTTCCTTCAGATGAGACATTAAAGCATAGGTGGATGTAAAAGATCCCAAGGCACATATTGAAAAGAGTAGGGGAAGTTCTCTGATTCCCTGGCCAAATTTCCCCTAGTAGTATGAATTCCATCTTGGGTCTCCCCTGAAAAGAGGCTACTAACCTAGTGAGACTCATCTGAGCAACAAAAGGATAAATAAAAGAAAATTGTCAGGGCACCAGTTATTTGGACTGTAAGGGACCACAATAGACTCATTTGCCAAAATTAAAAAAAATAGAAGTGGCAGTGATGATGCCACTGGACGACTGAATGAGGTGAAAGAGCAGGTGGAACTTTTCTTCAAACAGCTCTGTTAGTCACTTGCATTCATGATCAACAGAACTATGTACAACAGAGTGATACCAGTATATATGGGCTGCCAGACCCGATATGGTGGTCCTCCCCAGCAGATAGTTACCAGAAGGGCTTGGGGTTCTGTCCTATGAATGACTAATGTAGAGTTACAACTGATGTAGAACACACTAGCTGTAAAACCTACCCTCAAATATCAAAAAGAGCATTTATGTAGATGAGTAAATAACCCTAGCAACTCCCTGGAAAGGACAAGCCTCCCACACTCACAATCCATATAAGTAAATATATATAACCACAGTTCATTTGGTTGAATGTGTGAAATATCAGACAATCCTTTTGCCAAGTAAGGGGATTGAATTCTGTTATTGCTGACTTCAGTGACAGCAAGATTGCAGTACAATGGGGAGTGGGATTTTACCCTTTCTATTAGCTGCATATAAATATTTGACATACATATATGCTATTTTTAACACTAAAACAGAATTCACTGGTTAATCCTTTATCTTGAATGATAATCTATAAGTTCTCCATATAGGACATATTTCTTTTATTTTTTTTTTTATCAAACCCCCCAATTGCCTCAAAACTACATATTTTTTCCCAATTTTTTCCTTACAAAGATACTTCATTCATTCACTGAAAAATACACCCTCCAATTTTCACATTACTCAAACCCTTACTTTTATTTTTATTCAATGGTGCAGTGGTGCAGCGGTAGCGTTATCACCTCACAGCAAGAGATTCTCCTGTTCGATTCTTGGCTGGAGTGTCTTCTGTGTGGAGTCTGCATCTCCTCCCTGCATTCGTGTGGGTTTTCTCCAGTTTCCTCCCACGTTACAAAGACATGTGTCTACAGCGTTTCTCGATGGGCCTCCATGAAAATTGGCTTCATTCCAAGTCAGACTTTCCCGGTAAACAAATGTTAACTAAATTCAGGGTCATTCCCATTGCCTTCAAAAAACATTCAGATAAACCAACACCTCTCTCATCCATATTGTGTGATTTCAGATTTGGTATATTTAGTAGGAAAGGGATGTGAGGGTGTAGGTGAGATAACCCCCTACATAAAATATTTGTATTTTTTTTTATTATTTTGCACTTCAATCTTTTTACATGGATTTTTTTTTTATTTGAACCTTTGACATTTCAGTAGGAAATCATATATATAGTCTAAACAAACCAACAAGTTCCACAAACTCCTCAATGCAGGGATAAACCAAATAATATAATAGAAAATGCAAAATACAGCACCAAATAAGTAAATGCTGAAAAATGCTTCAGTATCCAAGATCAATCTATAAAATACACAGACTATAGTTTTGTTGCTAAAAACAGCATAATCTGTGTAAAGTAACATTGCTTGACTTAACTCATTATTTATATTAAACAGGAGATCACATGGCCGCCTGCATCGAAGACATACATTTCAAAAGGAACTTATTATCAAAATAGAAAACTAATAAGTAACTTTAAATTAATTCGCAATAGCATTATATCATGATTGGTATAAAAACATATAGTTAATGAAAAAAATGTCAGTTTAATGAATTAAAAGACAAATTGCTATATGAGAAAAATCGTCCAACCACTTTACGTAGACACACATTACCTTGGAAAGAAATATTGTCATCAAGTGGCTAAAGGAGAAAATTACATTGGCTTCCCTTCTTACCCCCAACTTTTTCCATTATGATCTATTAATCTAAAGCTAGCTGTACCCTGACTTAGGAATGGGGTCCGTTCCTATCATAGTATTAGAATCCCAAAACTATTGAAGAAATGAACCCAGCAGAACAGATGCCCTCTCACTGCTCCATGTGTGACAAGGGTTTTATGTCTGAGAGAAATCTGACTGCACATCCAAGGAGTTGTGCAAACATTACAATATACAAGTAGCTGAGATACGATGGAAACTTGAACCAGAAGAATTACTGAAAGTGAAGAAGTAATGATTACATGGTATTATTCAGTACCAAAGACAGTAGAAGCAAGAAAAGCAGTTATTCTAGCTGATGAAAAAGAGAAAAGGCACCATTAATTGTTGAAATAGCTGCAGCCAACTATAGTGTTCTTATATAGTGAGAGATAAAGTTATAGAATATCAACTCATTCTAACAGAAAGTAGAGCAGTGAAACAATGACCCCCCGGCAGTACCAGTAGTAATAAGAGCAGCTGGGCTAATAAAAAATGCATCTTCAAGAATACTTGAATACGCTAACAATACAGGTAACCTCATATGAACTACAGATGGAGGCAATTCTGGGGACATTGTGAGTACTGAGTAGAGCATTCTTGTTAAACATCAAAGGTTAAAGCAGAACTAGTTTCATGCACCTTAATGCCTGACATTGGGTAGTTAGATTGATTTTCCATTACTGAGACAGTTGAATTGGTTAGAACTACCAAACCGCTTAGTATGTTCCCATTTAATGTTGAGTATGCAAGCCTTCAGATAAGGCATTAAACTGAGGCCCTGTCTGCCTGAATTGGTGATATCTCTGGTGGATTTAAAAGATTTTACTGCACTTATCAAAAATAGTAAGGGAAGTTCCACAGTGCCCTAGCCAAATTTCATCTAGTCAATATGAATACCACCTTGGGCTCCCCTGAAAAGAACTGGTGGCCTAGTGGGACGTAACCTGGTCAACAAGGTTAAATTAATTAAATAAAAAAGAAAACTATTCCCTGGGTTTGGAATGGGATATGACTCTGTCATGATATTATCTACGCTGAACACCCAGAGAACTTAAGAAAAAGCAAAAATCCTGTAACATACTGTTTTGGGTAAGAGATACACATAAAAGGATGCATGAAAGACTTCCCCTGTAGACACATTAAGCAGAAGTAGGCTTTGAGAAATAAGGTTTACAAGTAAATAGGTGAATATACAAAAAGCAAACAAATAAATGAATAAGGTATTGTTTCATCTGTGTAACAAAGCTGTATGGTAATGATACACAGTAAGAGTGAGAAATAAATTATAAGACAGAGGAACGCCTGTGTCAGACAAAACTGTCAAAAGTCACTGATAAAATAGAGCAAATTAAAACAAAGAAATATTGGGTTACTTACCAAAGA
Organism: Protopterus annectens; assembly: GCF_019279795.1. Classification (NCBI taxonomy): domain Eukaryota; kingdom Metazoa; phylum Chordata; order Ceratodontiformes; family Protopteridae; genus Protopterus; species Protopterus annectens. The sequence goes on along the minus strand of NC_056732.1, from coordinate 1,828,200,725 downwards.
CAAAGGTTGCCACCATGGAAGTACTACACAAGTAAGAAAAAAAAACTAGAAGGAATTAAAATCTTAAAAGAAGAAACGTGGAATCAGGAAAGACAGAGCCTTCATGAGATGTAATATATTTAGAAAAGAAAGCTGTATTAACCAATATGACAACTGAACATCAGATTTATTTGTAGATATATACAAAGATACCAGATATGAAAAAATTTTCAAAGGAGAGAGCAGTGTACCCAACAAAAGAAAATAGTGAAAACACGGTAAACAATAATTCCAAATCTCAACAGAGTTTACCAGAGGTAGTAAAGCATCAGAAAAGTAAATATTTGTCATGCAGATAACATCAACCCAGCCACTGGGGATGCACAAGCCAGTGCATTTCTTTGTGCCGGTCCCAAGCCCGGATAAATGGGGAGGGTTGCGTCAGGAAGGGCATCCGGCGTAAAAATTCTGCCACATAACTTATGGCATGAAAATTTCATATTTCCATACCAGATCAGTCGAGCCCCGGGTTAACAACGACCGCCACCAGTACTGTTAGCCAACAAGGTGCTGGCAGAAATTGGGCTACTGTTGGCCGAAGGAGAAGAGGAGGGCAAAGGCATGCCCAAAGGCAGGAACAGAGGAGGAAGGTTAGGAGTGTAGCAGTGAGGGTAGGAACTTTGAATGTTGGCAGCATGACTGGTATAGGAAGAGAGCTAGCTGATATGATGGAGAGAAGGAAGGTTGATATATTGTGCGTGCAAGAGATCAGATGGAAGGGAAGTAAGGCCAGGTGTTTAGGAAACGGGTTCAAATTGTTCTATCATGGTGTGGATGGCAGGAGAAATGGGGTAGGGGTTATACTAAAGGAACGATATGCCAAGAGTGTTTTAGACGTGAAGAGAGTGTCTGACAGAGTGATGTTTATGAAGCTCGAAATTGATGGTGTAATGATGAATGTTGTTAGTGCATATGCTCCACAAGTTGGGTGTGCAATGGATGAGAAAGAAAAATTTTGGAGTGAGTTGGATGAAGTTGTGGTGAGTGTACCCAAGGGTGAGAGACTAGTGATTGGAGCAGATTTTAATTGGCATGTTGGTGAAGTGAACAGAGGGGATGAGGAAGTGATGGGTAGGTATGGTGTTAAGGAGAGGAATGCAGAGGGTCAGATGATTGTAGATTTTGCGAAAAGGATAGACATGGCTGTGGTGAATACGTATTTTAAGAAGAGGGAGGAGCATAAGGTGACGTACAAGAGTGGAGGAAGATGCACACAGGTGGATTATATCCTATGTAGGAGGGCCAGTCTGAAGGAGATTGGAGACTGTAAAGTGGTGGCAGGGGAAAGTGTAGTTAAGCAGCATGGAATGGTGGTCTGTAGGATGATGTTGGTGATCAAGAAGAGGAGGAGGGGTGTGAAAGCAGTGGCAAGGATTAAATGGTGGAAGTTAAGAAAGGGTGATTGTGAAGTGGAGTTTAGGGAAGGGTTAAGACAGGCACTGGGAGGCAGTGGAGAGTTACCGAATAGCTGGGTAACTACAGCAGAACTAGTAAGAGAGACTGCTAGAAAGGTGCTTGGTGTGACATCTGGACAGAGGAAGGAGGACAAGGAGACCTTGTGGTGGAATGAGGAAGTACAGGAGAGTATACAGAGGAAGAGGCTGGTGACGAAGAAGTGGGATTGTCAAAGAGATGAAGAAAGTAGACATGAGTATAAGGAGATGAGGCACATGGCAAAGAGAGAGGTGGCGAAAGCTAAGGATAAGGCGTATGGAGAGTTGTATGAGAGACTGGACACTAAAGAGGGAGAAAAGGACCTGTACTGATTGGTTAGACAGAGGGACAGAGCTGGGAAAGATGTGCAGCAAGTAAGGGTGATAAAGGATAGTGAGGGAAAGGTACTCACGAGAGAGGAGAGTGTGTTGAGTAGATGGAAAGAGTAATTTGTGAGGCTGATGAATGAAGAGAATGAGAGAGAGAGAAGGTTGGATGATGTGGGGATAGTGAATCAGGAAGTGAAATAGATTGGCAAGGAGGAAGTAAGGACAGCTATGAAGAGGATGAAGAATGGAAAAGCTGTTGGCCCAGATGACATCCCAATGGAAGCATGGAGGTGCTTAGGAGAAATGGCAGTGGAATTTTTAACTAGATTGTTTAATGAAATTTTGGAAAGTCAGGGGATGCCTGAGGAGTGGAGAAAAGGTGTTTTCGTACCTATCTTTAAGAATAAGGGTGATGTGCAGAGCTGCAGTAACTACAGAGGGATAAAATTGATCAGTCACAGCTTGAAGTTATGGGAGAGAGTAGTAGAAGCTAGGTTAAGAAGGGAGGTGATGATTAGTGATCAGCAGTATGGTTTCATGCCAGGAAAGAACACTACAGATGCAATGTTTGCTCTGAGAGTGTTATTGGAGAAATACAGAGAAGGTCAGAAGGAGTTGCATTGTGTCTTTGTTCTTTGTAGACTTGGAGAAAGCATATGACAGGGTGCCTAGAGAAGAGTTGTGGTATTGTATGAGGAAGTCGGGAGTGGCAGAGAAGTATGTAAGAGTGGTACAGGATATGTACGAGGGTAGTGTGACAGTGGTGAGGACTGCAGTGGGAGTGACAGATCTGTTTAAGGTGGAGGTGGGATTACATCAAGGATCAGCTCTGAGTCCTTTCTTATTTGCAGTGGTGATGGACAGGTTGACAGATGAGATCAGGCAGGAGGCCCCGTGGACTATGATGTTTGCAGATGATATTGTGATCTGTAGTGAGAGTAGGAATCAGGTTGAGGAGACTCTGGAGAGGTGGAGATATGCTCTAGAGAGCAGAGGAATGAAGGTCAGCAGGGCTAAGACAGAATATATGTGTGTAAATGAGAGGGAAGGTAGAGGAATGGTGAGGATGCAGGGAGTAGAGTTGGTAAAGGTGGACGAGTTTAAGTACTTGGGATCAAAAGTTCAGAGTAATGGTGAATGTGGAAGAGAGGTGAAGAAGAGAGTACAGGCAGGGTGGAATGGGTGGAGAAGAGTGTCAGGAGTGATTTGTGACAGATGGGTACCAGTAAGAGTGAAAGGGAAGGTCTACAAGACAGTAGTGAGACCAGCTATGTTATATGGGTTGGAGACAGTGGCATTGACAAAAAGACAGGAGTCAGAGCTGGATGTGGCAGAGTTAAAGATGTTAACATTTGCACTCGGTGTGACTAGGATGGATAGGATTAGGAATCAGTATATTAGAGGGTCAGCTCATGTTGGACAGTTTGGAGACCAAGCAAGAGAGATGCAATTGCATTGGTTTGGACATGTGCTGAGGAGGGATGATGGGTATATTGGGAAAAAGATGCTAAGGATGGAGCTGCCAGGTAAGAGGAAAAGAGGAAGGCCTAAGATAAGGTTTATGGACGTGGTGAGAGAGGACATGCAGGCGGTTGGTGTGACAGAGCAAGATGCAGAGGATAGGAAGAAATGGAAAGAGATGATCCGCTGTGGCGACCCCTAATGGGAAAAGCCGAAAGATGATGATGATGTCATGCAGATAACATCCTAAAATACAAAAGAAATGACACAAGAACCAAAGCAAGATGCTCTTATCAAAGATATTCCACAAAACTAAATTTCAGAACCTTCAGCAGGAGAGTCAGCTCAAAACCCAATTAGGATTATGCAAAGGGGGAAGAGCAGACAACAGAGACCAAAGAAGAACTTCTTTGCTAAGGAGAGGATGATGGAAATCGACAGATATATTAATGTTTTAGATTAGATTCTTTTAAAAGCCTCCCTCATGGTACGAATAATTGTTTCAGTAATCAGTGAATTTTAATATATTTCCAACTTCACAGTCTTGCTCCCTGAAATCATCCACATGTTTATCAATAATTTCTTGCGAACCCTAATTTGAATTTGGGGTACAAAAATAAATAAATGTCCATCATACAGTAAGTATATCTTTGTCTCATAAAATGCCTAAAATATAATCTTCAGTTTAGTTAAACTGATGTAGTACTCCTCACTCCAAATAGAGGTGTCACACACCTTGATGGCCTCCTCATTTATGATACGAAGAATTATAGTATACTAGACTCCCACTGATTTCTCTTGGAGACTAGTCGCAGTCAGAAACAGCTCTCTTTCATTTTTTTGGGGATTCAGGACTTCCACTTTTATGGGGTTTCATTGCATTATCAGAACAGTGGGAGACTGAAGCTTAGCTTTGTTATTCTAAGCCAAAAATTGAAGAAATCTTACCAAAAATTTTAAATTTGGGTATGTGAAAATAACAACAATGGAAATATGTCATTTCCTTATTTTGTGACCAAGGGAGCTTGTCATAAGGCAAAAATGACTTTTCTGAGGCAGACAATATGAAAAATAAAAATAATAGTTACTATTTATTTGCAAACACAGTGACCACTGCTAGAGGAATAACTTGTACTACTACTGTTTACACTGCCAGAAATTAAGGAAATTGTTTCTGGAATTAGGTATTTCTTCCTAACAAATGATGAATGTAGCTTCTAACTGTGACTATGTTGGGTCTTGTGGACTCAACTTCTGCTATATGATTTTGCAAAGAAGAGACATGAGGCAGACGTTCTACTAGCTCAGTAGTTTACATTCATGTTCCCAGAAGTCTTTGGTCACATGGCTCATGTCTTCATCATGTATGACCGCTTGTTAAAGATGTACTAAACATTTCTCTGAAGAAATACTGCTGTTCACACTTGGGAAAAAATTCCGCATTCCTTGTCCAATCTCTGAATTCACTATACTTGCAAATTAATTCGGATTATCAAACATGTTGGTAGTTCTTGATATAACAGGTGTCTGTGTCAAGCTAATCAGAATATTGTGTAAATGAAATTCCTCTGTCAGTTGCTACAAGTCACTGTTACACTGACTTCATTTTAAGAAACTGGCCAGATTTATTTTGGACAACTTTGGACTTATTGATTTTATTCCCTGATTTAGAACTCTTGTATTGCATTTTCAGCTGGAATCACTAACGGTGAAAATTCCAGGGGTGCATCAGCGGTGATCTAATCTGTTCGGGATTCTCTTTTTTTCATCACATTTGTGTGACTGATGAGTTAATGTATATACATAAGGTACATATGAATGGGTAACGGGGGTTGTCTCATGCACATATAATTTTTTTAAAATGTTTTTCTATGATGTTGAAGCTTAAGTTTTATTTTATCCTATGAAACCTTTAAATAGGTGAGTCGAAATGACATGTAGGGGGAAGCCCTATTTTTTTCTTTCCATATAATTCCTGGAATTTCCTTACGTTGTTTTACAGTGGTATCTCACATATTTTTTATTTATTTATTTATTTATCATTTTTGTTGACCGGGAAAGTCCGACTAGGTTCCACAGAGCTTGTTTTCAGCTGAGGCCCGGGGAGAAATGCTCCAGATGCATGTCTTTGGAATGTGGGAGGAAACCGGAGTACCCGGAGGAAACCCACGCGAACACAGGGAGAACATGCAGACTCCACACAGAGGGCACCCCAGCCGAGAATCGAACCGGAGAACCTCTTGCTGTGAGGTGACAATGTTAACCACTGCACCACTGCGCCGCCCATGAATCCTCTTGAATGGCTGTTGCATCTTTAGTATGTTTGCAGTGTCCCACACAATCATGTTGTTTTTTCAAATCAAGTCTGATACTTGTATATCTACTCAAGATTTTTTTTTTTTTTTGGCTGTTCATAGGTTTAAAGGTGTGTACTAGGCTAATGGCCTTGGAGCCTTTACAAGCCTAGCCCAAAAAAATTGTCCAGGCATCTTGCCACCCGATGTTAGTTCACAGTGCCTATATCCTCTAGGACAACTGGAATGATCCCTGGAGTGAACTTTCTGTTAACATCCACTCGTCAAGATTTCTCTTGAAGAGGGCCAGTGAGGTGCTCTGGTTGACATGAATGGGAAGCTTATTCCAGAATATGGGCAGTCTTTGAGAGATGAACCTGTCCCTCTAGCATGTTCTGTTAATTGTGGTAATGAGGTTGTGATCTCTGGAGCGTGTGGCACGGGGGGATTGGAATTTCTTTAGGTGTAGCATTTCAAGTAGGGCTGGGTTGGACATGGCTTTGTAAGTCAAGCAGAGATTACCTCTAAGTAGATGATAAGAGACTGAGAACAGCTGAAGTTTCTTGAGTCTGTCCATGTAGGACATGTGTTTAATGTGAGGTACCTTTGTGTCCTCTCCAGCTGTTGTAGGTGCCTGGTCAGGTACATGCCAAATGGGGCGTTATATTCGATGGCTGGTCTAATGAGGGATGAGTAGAGAGGGATGATGACCTGTTTCTTCCTGGATGTGAAACCTTTGGTTATAAGATGTGCCATGTAGAAGGACTTCCTGACCACAGTGGTGATGTGGTGGTCAAAGGTGAGGTGGCTGTTGACCTGGGTCCCCAGATCTCTTATGGCCCCTTCAGTGTTCAGCGGGCTCCCATCAACATGGTAATTCATGGGAACTGAGTTTTTTTCCAAAGGGGATGATAATGCATTTTTTGGTGTTAAGCTTCAGGCCATGGTTCTGACACCAGTCATTGGTCTCAGAGAGGCCCTTTTGTAGGATGTCTGCATCACTTGGGGAGTTGATAATGACTCCTAGTTTGCAGTCATCAATGAACTTGGTCAGCCAAAATTCCTTCTGTGTTGGCATAGACTTCTGAGAAGTAGATGCCAAACAGGAGAGAGCCCAGGACTGAGGACTGAGCCCTGTGGGACTCCACTCGTGACTTATTGATAGTCTGACTTAGAATCCGCAACATTCACTCTGTGGGTCCTGTTTGTGAGCCAATTTGCAACCCATCTAGTGATGTAAGGATTGATGTCTAGTTTGGTGAGTTTATCAATGATACCTGAGTGGGGAAAGGTATCAAAGGCCTTGGCCAGGTCGCGGTAGGCTGTATGCACTGCCTTACCCTCATCCACAGCCTTGTTGACTGCCTCGAAGAAGTCAACCAGGTTCAGCGGGCAGGATCTCCCCTTGACAAAGCCAAACTGTGTGGGGTCAAGAGTTTGGAGATTGCCTATATCTTTGTTAAGCCAGTCCATGATGATGCACTCCATAGCTTTGCATGCCAGACAGGTCAGGCTAATAGGGCGGTAGTTCCCAGGGTCTGTAGTTGCTCCCCCTTTATCGAGTAGGATGACTGTAGCAGTGCGCCATTCGTTAGGGATATAGCCTGAGGTAAGGTTGTGATTGAACAGAGCACACAGATGTGGTGCCAGTCCATTTTGTAGCTCATGTAGGATGCAGCCAGGGATATTATCAGGTCCCATGGATGCTGTATTTTTAGCTTTGGATAACGCAGCTTTTACCTGTGTCGCAGAAATGGTGGGTACCAGGCTTTCTTCTGGTATTGTGATAGGGCCCTTGGGGTGGTAAAGTTGGCACTGAATCTGTTGGCCAGTATATTGACTATATCTGTTGGCTCAGTATAGGAGTTGCCATTGTGCAATAATTCAGAACAAATCTGGGTATCACCTTTGCGTTTTTTTATATAGCTATAGAAGGCTTTGTGGTTGTTTTTAGTGTCAGCTGCAATTCTGCCATCATAGCCGGCTTTAGAGGATTTGATAAGGGATCTCAGCTTTTTGTTGAGGCTGATAAGGGAGGTTTTCCAGGCTTGTGACTTCATTTTTTTCTGCAGTAGTTTCTTCCTTTTGTTGTAAAGTTTATTGATGGCTGGGGACCACCAGATTGGCTTCCTTTTTTTTTGCAGGAGACCGTCTTAGTTCTATTTGGTATGGCAAGGTTCATGCATTTGTATACATGCTTGTACAGTGCATTAGTGTATGATTCGGCAGTCATGCAGCTATTTTCCATTGGCATGGGTGCCGAGAAGTTAGCCACCTCTGTTTTTATAGGTTCATAAGTTCATAGGTGGGTACTAGGCTATTGGCCCTGGGGCCTATACAAGCCCAGCCAAAAAGGTACCCTGGCTTTTGCCACCCAAGAAAATTATTTTCCTGTGCCACTGTCGAGCAGAGCCACAGAGGTGATCCCTGGGGTGAATTTCCTATTTCCCATCCAACCATCAAGATTTTTCTTGAAGAGTGCTAATGAGGAGCTTTGTTTGATATAGATAGGTAGTTTATTCCAGAGTATAGGAAGTCTCTGGGACAGGAATCTATCCCTCCAGCATGTTCTGTTTATTGTGGTGACAAGGTTTAGGTCCCTAGAGCACGTAGCTCGGAGGGATTGGGATTTCTTTAAGTGGAGCATGTCCAACAGCTCTGGGTTTGACATAGCTTTGTATGTTAGGCAGAGATCACCTCTGAGTAGGCGATATGCGATGGAGTAAAGCTGGAGTTTTTGAGATGGTCTGCATAGGGCATCTCTTTGAGGCTGGTAATCCTCTTTGTGAGGTATTTCTGCGGCCTTTCCAGTTGTTGTAGATGTCTTGTGAGGTACATACCAAAAGGGGCGTTGTACTCTATAATGGGTCTAATGAGTGATGAGTAGAGGGGAACAATGACCTCCTTTTTTCTGGATGAGAAACCTTTTGTGATGAGGTGTGCCATGTAGAAGGATTTCCTGACTACTGTGGCAATGTGATTATCAAAGGAGAGACTACTGTCTACCTGTGTTCCAAGGTCTCTTATCACACTTTCAGTGTTAAGTATACTACCGCCTATGTTGTAGTTCACGGGTACAGAGTTTTTACCAAAGGAGGTGGCAATGCACTTTTTTGGCATTGAGCTTGAGGCCATGGCTTTGACACCAGGTATCTGTCTCAGTGAGGCCCTTTTGTAGGATGTCCACATCGTTAGGAGTTTCGATTATGGCTCCTAGTTTGCAGTCATCTGCAAACTTCATTAGCCAAAGACCTTCTGTGCTAGCCTGTACTTCAGAGAAGTAGATACCAAACAGGAGAGGACCCAGGACTGAACTCTGTGGTTCTCCACTTGTCACTGGTCTGAAGTTGGATTTGGAGTCTGCTACTTTCACAGTGTAGGTTCTGTCAGTGAGCCAGTTGGCAACCCATCTTGTGACATAGGGATTTATACCTAGGTTAGTGAGTTTATCTATAATTCCAGAGTGGGGGATGGTGTTGAAAGCCTCAGCAAGATCTAGATAGGCTGTGTGAACCACCTTACCCTTGTCTACGGCTTTGGTGGACGGGATCCAGAGTTTGGAGATTACCAATGTCTTTATTTATAAGTTCCATGATGATACGTTCCATGGCCTTGCAAGATCAGGCTCATCAGGCTAATGGGGCGGTAGTTCCCAGGGTCCGTGTTGGCTCCCCCCTTGTGGAGTGGGATAACCGTTGCTGTGCACCATTCAGCAGACACAAAGCCTGAGGTGAGGCTATGATTGAACATGGTACTTAGGTGGGGTGCCAGTTCGTTCTGTAGTTCATGTAGAACGCAGCCTGGGATGTTGTCTGGTCCCATGGATGCTGTGTTCTTGGCTTTGGAGAGTGTGTTTTTTACCTGTGCAGCCATGATTACAGGAACTTTGCATTCTTCCGGTATAGAGATGGGCTCTTTTGGGGGTGAGAGGGGGGTAAAGTTAGCACTGAACCTATCTGCCAGGATGTTGGCAATATCAGTCGGGTCTGTATACTTAGTGCCATTGTGCTGTAACTCAGAGCAGATCTGAGTGTTGCCACTGAGATTCTTGACATAGCTATCCAATATCCAAAGGAGCCCAAAGTTGACTTTATAGAAGTTTTCCAAGGTGGTCACATTAGCTGGGGGTGTAGGTGAGATGGAGATATCCATGGTGATCAGTTTGCGGTCAGATTTAACCAGGGAGGAATTGACTATAGGTGTGGAGCAATGGTCTCCCATGCTGGTGATAACCAGGTCAAGGATGTTGTTTCCTCTAGTGGGGGTCAGAATGAGCTGGTCCAGGGCATTGGAACTGATAAATTACAGAAAGCTTTGGGCCTGTACATTGGTACTTGAATAGTTTTCCCAGTTGATGAAAGGGTAGTTGAAGTCACCCAGTATGAGAGTATTGGGTTGGACCTTGATAGATTCCAGGGTGCTCAGGAACTTGGAGTGATAGTCTAGGCATATGTTTGGGGTTCTGTAGTAGGCTATGACTTGTATCACCATCTTACCCAGTATTACTTGTACTTGAAGTATCTCAGATGCATTGTGTTGGGCTACCAGTCTAGAGATGTGCATATCCTTTAAGAATATGGAGACACCACCACATTTGGAGCTTCTGTACATATTCTGGGGCCGAAAGGTATGGAATGAGTTGTAGCCTGGGAGCGCAGGGGTGCTTTCTGCCTCTTTTAACCAGGTCTCTGTTACAGCACTGATGTCAACATTCTCCATTTTGAGGAGAGCTTCAAGCGAGTGCATCTTGAGATTTAAACTTCTAACACTGAGCAGCATGACCCTCAGATTGCATTTGTTTGTAGCTGTTACAGTGGAATTTTGGTCTTTAGAACACTGCCTAAAAATGCACTATAGGGGTGGCAAGAGCCTTAGCCAGTACCTGGAATCCCAGTGGTGACAGATGTAGGCCTTCTCTGGCAAAGCATTGAGGTCTGTCAGTCATGTCATCCCAGGCAGACAGATACTGGATCCCCTTAGAATGACACCAGAAACTTAGCCAATTGTTTTATGGTTTTTTTTGTCTGATTGCCTGTTACAACAACTCAGTGATAATCTTCTTTGCAAAGAAAACATTAAATGATTTTTCATAGCACATGGCATCTTTCAACAAAACTCAGCTTCCTTTTTAGGCCATATTAATTTCTTATCCACTTTTGTAAACCAACCTTTCATCACAAAAGTTATTGCTTATGACACAATTTGGCAGTGTGCAGTTGTGTATGCTTCACATCAGGGGCAGTAGGAGTATCCATAAAATGTTCCTTAGTCAGATCAGTCACATACTTCATGATTTCTTCTCTAGGTTTATTTGGCATTCTCAGTTAAATGATGATAAAGTGATTCAATACTTCCATGATGCTGTCAGAATTGTATATTTTGCTCGACACTTCCAGGTTAGGAGTATTAAATTCCATTTCTGGTGTGACAGATAAACTCGTTTTCTCTGGGAACAGCATTAATAATTTTGAGTTTTCTACCTTAAAGGTACTGATTGATTTTTTCTTTTTTCCTACATTCAGATGAAGCTTTTCTTTTTCAGGTAGGGAATATTTTTTCTCAGTAGAGGAAAGTTAATGTTGTATTCATTACTGCTCTCACATCCTTTGAAGGAATGACATATTGCTTCAGTACATCTGTGGCTGCGATTATAGTGTACCAATGCGTTATCACCAATCAACATTTAATAACATTTTCTTAGAGCACTAACTGCTAGCCACACCCACTGCCAAGCCACATTTCTTTCACTGGTGAGAAAGTGGTACTAATACCATTTGTTGATTCATCTTTAATATTTATTAATTCTTTTTCAAACTAAAAAATACTTATAACTGTTTTATCTATGGAGGGAGTGGGAATCACGTCATGATGTCATCATTCCTTGCAGGAAAGCATATCTTTTCCTGTTCACATCATGGCCTAAGTGTTCCATTTGCAGTATGCCAAACTCGTCTTTTAATTTCAGTAACTCTTACTTTATAGCTTTGCAGTTATTTCATATTTTGTAGGTTAGCAAGATGCTTATTTGTACATATTTTCAGACATCGGAAGACAATCCATATGCACAACTACATTCGAATCTGTAAATAAGTTCTCCATTAATCTTAGAGAAATAGCTAGTGTCATGCTCAGAGTGGTAATGTGTTATGCACAAGCAAACATTTTGTACATTAATCCTTTTTTATGTTAACTGTCGTCATGTTATGCTTCCTGATGAGCACTTGCTAGGTCACTTTCAGAAAACATTCTTCCATTGTGCAACCTCGTAGTCTCACAAAGCTAGCTGTCTTAATTCATTTCCTATCTGGGAGTACATTCTGTATAGAGTCTGCATGTCCTCCTTTATTCTGTACTGTTTTTTGCTCGGTGCTCTGTTTCTCCCATCCATTTCCCAAGGATATGCTATAAGTAAATCGGCAAACAAGTACATTTTCCATTAGTGTATATACTGTGTGTGTATGAATGTCTGTGTGTGTGTGTGTGTGTGTGTGTGTGTGTGTGTGTGTGTGTGTGTGTGTGTGTGTGTGTGTGTGTGTGTGTGCGTGTGTGTGCGTGTGTGTGTGTGTGTGTTCGTCTGTGTTTGCATGTCCTGTGAATGACTGCCATACTGACTAGACTACTTTCCCTCTCACTTTGTATGAATGTGTGTGTGTGTGTTTATGTCTGTGTGTACCTGTGTTTGCGCGCATGTGTGTATGTGTTTGCATGTGTATGTGCATGTGTATTTTGTGTGTATGCGCGTGTGTGTTTTGTGTTTTGAGTATGTGTGTGTGTGTGTGTGTGTGTGCTTTATGTGTTTGTGTGTGTGTGTGTGTGTATGTGTGTTTCCTGTGAATGACTACCATACTGACCAGACTACTTTCCCTCTCACTTTGTATGAATGTGTGTGTGTTTATCTCTGTGTGTGCCTGTGTTTGCATGTGTGTGTGTATGTGTGTGTGTGTGTGTGTGTGTGTGTGTGCGTATGTGTGTGTCTGTGTGTATGTGTGTGCATGTCATGTGTGTATGCGTGTGTTTTGTGTGTTTGAGTGTGTGTGTGTGTGTGTGTGTGTGTGTGTGTGTGTGTGTGTGTGTGTGCTTTATGTGTTTCCATGTGTGTGTGTCTCCTGTGAATGACTACCATACTGACCAGACTACTTTCCCTCTCACTTTGTATGAATGTGTGTGTGTGTGTGTTTGCATGTGTATGTGCATGTGTGTTTTGTGTGTATGCGTGTGTTTTGTGTGTTTGAGTGTGTGTGTGTGTGTGTGTGTGTGTGTGTGTGTGTGTGTGTGTGTGTGTGTGTGTGTGTGTGTGTGTGAGTTTGAGTGTGTGTGTGTGTGTGTGTGTGTGTGCTTTATATGTTTCCATGTGTGTGTGTCTCCTGTGAATGACTACCATACTGACCATTCTACTTTCTCTCTCTTGCACCCAATTAGTGCCCAAAAAGGCTGTGACTCCCATGCAGCTCTGACCTGGATACAGCAGAAATACAGACTGAATGAGCAAATAAGTGGGTGAACAAATTAATGAATCATTTCCACCACTTATTGTTGTCATTAATTCTTCCCCAGACCAGCATACAATCACCTATTAACAAATGATAAATTAATATAAATAAACAGTGCAAGGACTGAACAGGTTTTCATATTAGTAAATTAGGAATGTCCGACGTAGTTCAAGTAACCAGTCATTGCTTAAAGACCCACAGAGGGCTCAAATTTGTTTTAGATCAACCACAGAGTAATGAGTATCCACGTTAAAAATATATATATTTATTCATGTTTGTGTATGTAAATGTGCATAAATATGGGTTTGGGTATAGCAGGGAATCACAAAAAAGGTAATTTGGCTGTATGTGGATACAGTTTTAAAATGTTTGAACATTATATATGAGTCACTTTATCTACGATCAAATGAAAGAGAATAAGAAATGATTGTATGCATATTGCTAGAAGGTCACAAGTACCAACAAAAATGTTTACAGGTAAACAACTAACTCCAAATGACAAAATAGTTATGTCTGATATAAGTGAAAGCAGATTGAATTTGAGCCTGTGTCTACATGGTTCAGAAGGTGCCATTGCGTGGCAGGGAGTGGTTAAAATGAGTTTCCTTCAAGTGGTACTATGCAACAAAGTCTAAATGATTTAGGATTTTTGCCTAGAAGTATTTTCATAGGTACTTTTATACCCCAAGCAGATACCAAAGAATTTTTTTCTGTGGTAGATGGCAAATGTTGGAGGTGTGATGGGGAAGAAAGAGGAGCATATGTTTTCGGAATGTATTTTGTTGGTAGACTTTAAAAATTTCCTGCAGATTACTCTATCAGAAATTCTGGGTGAGCAAATGAGTGTAACTGAGAATTTTTTTTTTTTTTTTTTTAAGATGAGATACAGGATCTGAATTGCTTAGACATGGTAAGGCCTTGTTAAGTTTAATTCTGGTGGCTGCCAGGAAGGCAGTTACTAGGGACTGGAAATCAAAGTCTTAACTGACCATACTTGAAATAGTGAATATTGTAACTGAGATGGGGGAATGGAAGGTGGGCTCATCTGAAAAGGGACGGAGTAAATTACACGATGGAAATTTAACATTGTGGGAGCAGTACATGCAGAAAAATGTTGGAAAAGCAGTGGAGTTTGAGAGAAGGCAGGAATTGGACAATTTGTGTAACGTTGGTTTGATTATACTGTACAGAATAATAAATATGATGTATAATGTTTATAAATGTCAACTTATTAATATGTTTTGATTACTTTTATATAAATGTAAGTTTGCCTATGTTACAAGTGATAATTCTATAAAGGTATTTGTTTTAATGCCCAAATAAATAAAGACAAGGACAGAAAACCATTGTGGCACTAAACCGATCAGATGCTGTGATACACGTAGGAGAATTAGAGAACCACTTTACGTAAAAGGAACAGATTGTGCTGTAGTTGTGGAATCTTTGCCCGTATTGATAGGTAGATGTATAACAATACAGATTAACCTGATTTTATGATACAGCTCATGGAGGTACCACACAGGATTACCTAGATTTTAAATCACTTCTGTCATTGTGGGTTTGTCATACAGCTCTACTGCTATCTGTTGTATTCCACAGATGGGTATATATTATCATACAGCTGTACCTGACTTTTATTGTAGCTCTCACAGGGGTATCATGTAATACAGCTGTACATACACTTTATTATATTCCTGATGGGGGTACCATACCATACAGCTATACTTGCCTTTTATTGTATCCCTCACAGGGGGACTTACACATCTGTATCCTCCTTTTATTGTATTTCTCACAGGGGACCTTACTAGATAGAAAAAAAAGTGATAGTCACAAATATTAGCATTATTTTTTGTTTTTGCTTTATTCATTAACGTTTCTATCTCTATGTTTTTTCCACTCCTGCTTCCTGTACCCTTTTTAGTGTGACTATTGTTTTTTGCTTGGCGATGATTTATTGGATTGTGCACTATGTGGCCTATTTGGGATGTACCTTACAAAACATCTGCAACAGCTGGAAAGACCACAGAAGTACCTCACCAAGAGGATCACTGGCCTCAAACAGACGACCTATGAGCTTGACAGAAGAAACTCCAGCTGTACTCGGTTGCATACCGCCTACTCAGAGGTGATCTCTGCCTGACATACAAGGTCATATCCAACCCAGAATTGATGGACATGCTCCACCTAAAGAAAACCATATCCCCTCGAGCCACATGCTCTAGGGATCTAAACCTCACCACAACAATAAATAGGACATGCTGGAGGGATATATTCCTGTCTCAGAGACTTCCCATGCTTTGGAACAAGATTCCAATCTACATTAGGCAGAGCTCCTCGCTAACACTCTTCAAGAGAAACCTTGACGAATGGATGGGAAACAGAAAGTTTACCCCAGGGATCACTTCAATGGCTCTGCTGGACAGAGGCACAGGGAACTAATCTAAGGGGGCGGCGAAAGCCAACACATTCTGGCTAGGCTTATAAATGCCTTCGGGCAGATAGCCTAGTACCTACCTATGAACACTGCCTTTCTTTCCATGGGACTACTTGCTGGTGGTTTATTTAGTTGACCTTACTAGATAGCTCTGCATACCTTTTATTTGTATACATCACATAGCCATCTTATCACACAGCTATACCTTCCTTTTATCGCATTCCACTCAGGGAGCCTTATCTATACAGCTGTACATGCCTTTTATTGTATCCCTCATGGGGTACCTCTCAACTCTCCAGATTTTCGCAGACTGTCAAGATTTTTGGCTCATATTTTTGGTCTGTTCCTCATAACATTTGTGGTTTTCTGGAAAATCACTTCCATGATCTATGGATTTAAGTCACTAAATAATGGCATACATCTGAGATTAAGACTTCAAATCCTTCAGACAATGTATGTTAAAACAAACCCTGTTACTGTAGCAACTGTCTAAGTTTATAAGACTATAGTTAAAATATGCCCTGTTTTGGGGCCTTTGTCCCCCCATTTTGTCAGGCTTTGTCCAGATTTCTTGCTCTAAGAGGTTGAGAGGTATGTTGTCATTCAGCAGTACCTGCCTTTTATTGTATCCCTCATAGCGATACCTTATCATACAGCTGTACCTTCATTTATTGTGTCTCTCACAAGGACTACATAGCATACAGTGGCAGCCACCCTTTATAGTATCCCTCACATGTACCTTTGTCATTTATTATAGCTTTCACAGGGTTACCTTGTCTTACAGCTGTACATACCTTTTACTGTCTTCATCGAAGGAGTAATTTATCATAGTGCTGTAGCTGCCTTTTATCTCATCCCTTTACTATAATCCTCACAGGGTGCCTGCCCTTTCTGCATTCTTGACGGAGGAACTTAACCATACAGCTTACACCTTCCTTTTACCACTTGTCTCACACTGAGAATTTATCATTAAATTGCACATGCCTTTTACTGTATTCCTCTCAGGGATGGCTGATACAGTTTGCATTGCCTTTTATTGTATTGCATGCAGCACTTTTTTCTTTGCAATGCAATATTCATTAAACAGTACTCCATGAATTTTATGCTGCATTTAAATTGTAACTGAAACCTGGACAAGTTGAATTTTATATCGTAACTTGACACATGAAAATGTGGTCAAAGAAATTTCACTGAATACAGAACGATTCTATCTGTGAAACTGAGCCCCACGGCCCCTCCCTCCTGTGTTTTCTTTACCTTCTTTGTTTCATGAATATTAATCATTATATTAACATTGAGGGGGAACAGTTTACAGACGAACAGGAAGTGCAGGAAGAGAATACTGGTGTTTTTTTTTTTTTTTTTGGATAGACTAGTGAGATTACCGTGGCTATTTATTGCTTTTTGGAGCTTGGTCATTGTTTTGTACACGACAGATGTGAGTTCCTGAACAGTTAGACTTGTGAGATTGGGGGGATGAAACAGAGAACCATGAAGCTGGAGGTAAGCACTGAGTTGAAGAGAAAACTTACGGCCTTTGTTACGTTTATTCTAAACTCTGAAATGAAGCAGGACTTGTGCTTGTCAATAGTAGAGTTTGTGTTGGCAGGGAGAAGAGACATAGAAGAAACTGACAAGAAGGAATTAATCTACAAGGACCTAGTTTATGTGAAATAAATATGCTTGCTTTTCCAGCCGTAAACAATAAAGGGCAGTGTGTCTGTGTTCAAAAATGCTTTATTTTGTGTTACTTGGAGCTGGAACAGGATCACAAAGTAAGAGTTAATGGAGATAGTTATCTGGGAATAAGTACCTTTTTGACTTAAAGTAGGTCAGTGTACTTGCACAGAAAATAAAAGCACAGAGCTTTACTATCATTGTGATAGAAGCCAGTTTCTGATTCAGTAATTACTGTTTAATGTTCATTTTATATATATCTATATATATATATATATATATATATATATATATATATATATATATATATATATATATATATATATATAAAACATACTTCTGTTGTGAGTGTGTGTGTGTGTGTGTGTATATATATATATATATATATGTGTGTGTATACACACACATATATATTTATATATATATATATATATATATATATATATATACACACACACACATATATATATATATATATATATATATATATATATATATATATATATATATATATGCATATATGTGTGTGTGTGTGTGTGTGTGTATATATATATATATATATATATATATATACACATATACTGCTGTTGTAGCTGTAGCACATGAACTTGAAATGCAGCACTCCAACACTGTTTTTTTTTTGTTTTTATCTGTGTTCTGCGGAAAAGCAGTGTTGTAGAAATTGCCTTGAGAAAAAGCTTAACAACGCTTGCGTTTCTAATTTCTCTTGCATATCTAACTTTTTTGTTCTTACAGTTTTATTCTTTGGATTCTTCTTAGGTAGATTTTTATTGCTTTCATCCTTTTGATTATTTTTAGCAGAAGAGTCTGGTATACATTATATTATTATATGCAAATGGTAAAAATAGTCTCCCAGTCAAAAGCATGAGATGTGAAGATGCCAGCCACAGGTTTTCAAACCAATAAGACATTAATAGTAAATTCCAAAACGTAATGTTCTGCTAGAAGGCTTTTCTTCCTGCACTGCTGATGTGGTGGCTGTTCCATGTGCACTCCTGCACTCCTGATATGGTGGCTGTTCTATGTACACTCCTGCACTCCTGATATGGTGGCTGTTCCATGTACACTCCTGCACTCCTGATGTGGTCGCTGTTCCATGCACATCCCTGCACTCCTGATGTGGTGGCTGTTCCATGTACACCCCTGCACTCCAGATGTGATGGCTGTTCCATGTACATTCCTGCACTCCTGATGTGGTGGCTGTTCCATGTACACCCCTGCACTCCTGATGTGGTGGCTGTTCCATGTACACCCCTGCTGTTTATGTATAAATATGGGGTTGGTGTAACTTCACTGCAGGTAAAATACACCAAGATACATCAGCCCTGCAGTCAGTACATGCCCACCACCAGCACTTATTTTTTTCACATTTCCAAGAGCTGGAGTTACTGTTTGTTTCAGACATGCAGTGGGTGTAGCTATGAAAATTATGATTCTTACACTGAAGGGAGAATTTGTAGCATTAGTTTGGGAAATCACAGCAGTGCAGACTAGAGCTACTGCCTTCTTTTGTAAATAAAAAAAATGTAATGCTTTATAAACAAGTATGATATCTGTTCATATATGTTATTTACAAAACTGCTGGTTCTGATTAGGGTTGCAGTGGTAGCTAGCTGAGTCTGACAGGGTAGATTTTTGTGTTCGCAGCAGCATTTTCAAGATCATCCTGTTGTATCCCCAGATGTTTACAGTCAGGCTGAACAAGTCTTATAGGTTCATAGGAGGTTACTAGCCTAGCGGCCCTAGAACCTTTACAAACCTAGCCATGATAGTGATCACAAGTATCCCCATTTGTTCTTTTTTGGGGTAGTTCGCAGAATAAATTTATGAACAGAGCAGGTCTGTGATCAACACTGGTTACCATTGTCCATGAGGGACATGGGTACAGCCCCAGGGGCAAATTTACGGTCTTTCATCCAGTTACCTAGGTTGCGTTTGAATAGGGTCAGTGAGGATCTCTGTTTTACATGAATAAGACGTCTATTCCAGAGAAGTTGTAGTCTCCGGGAGACATATCTGTCTTCCCCAGCATGTTCTGTTAATGTCACAGGCTAGGTTGAGATCCCTAGAGTGAGTGACTCTTCTGCCACTTGACTTGCAGATGTGCAGAATTTCCATTAGGGCAGGATCAGAGATTGTCCTATAGGCCAAGCACAAGTCACCTTTCAGTAGCCTATAAGATACAGAGTAAAGTGACAGGGCTTTCAGCCTGTCCACATAGATCATGGTTTGGAGTCTCTGTATTTTTTTAGTGGGAAACCTCTGAAGTCTGTCCAACTGCGGCAGGTGACTAGTGAAGTACATGCAAAAGGATGTATTGTACTCTATTAGTGGTCTGATGAGGTTCGAGTACAGTAGAGTTATAACATCTCCTGACCTAAATGCTATACCCTTGCTAATGAGGTGCGCTATGTAGAAGGCCTTTTTTATCACTGTGGAAACTTAGTAGATGAAGTTCTGATTGTTATCAGCCTGTGTTCCCAAGTCTGAAACCACTGGGTTGAAACTCAGCGGGGTTGCTGTCAATATTGTAATTTGTAGGGAATTCCATTTTGCCAAAGGGAATAATAATGCATTTTTTACATTTAGTTTTAGACCGTGGCTTTGGCACCAATCATTCATTTATGTTAGCCCTTCTTGTAATATGTTGACGTCATTAGGGGACTCAGTGATTGCTCCCAGTTTGCAATCATCAACGAATTTGGTAAGCCAGAGGCTGTCTACTTTGGCTTGGACTTTTGAGAAATAGATGGCAAACAATAAAGGGCCCAGCACAGACCCCTGTGGTGCTCCACTGGTGACAGGTCTACTGACGGAGGTGGAGTCACCAATTCTGACAGTGTGTGTTCTGTCAGTGAGCCAACTGACTGCCCGTCTAGTAATGTAAGGGTTAATCTGATGGGAAATGCTGGGAGAGTTTCGCAATGATGCCAGAGTTGGGGTTGAGATAGGCTGTGTACAATGTCTTACTTTTGTCCTTGGCTTTGGGGACATTCTCAAAGAAGTCTACCAGATTTAATAAGCATGATCTACACTTAATGAAGCCAGACTGGGTTTGGTCCAGCATTTGGAGGTCGCCTATGTCCTTGCTGATAAAGTCCATGATAATGCTTTCCATGGTCTTGCAGATGAGGCTGGTTAGACTTATGGATCTACAGTTCCCAGGGTCAGTTGATGGACCCACTTTGTGCAGGGGAATTACTGTTGCTGTTCTCCATTCTGCAGGAACTTAGCTAGTTCTCAAGCTGTGACTAAAGAGAATGCCAAATTGGTCCTCTAGGTCTTGTTTTAGATTGTTAACAACCTGGGGTATTATCTGGTCCCATTGAGTCTGTGTTTTTGGCCTTGGTGAGCACAGAAGTAACCTGTCCTCTAGAGATACTAGGCAGAGGGCTGGTGTCAAGTAGACTTTGTGATATGGTAGGCGGGGATAGGGGGTTGAAGTTTGCGCTGAATCTGTCAGCTAGCAGGTTGGTGATGTCTTCCAATGTAGTATGAGTACTATCCCATCTACAACCAGTTCGGCAAATAGCTGGGCATTCCCTTTTAGACTTTGGATGTAGTTAAAGAATACCTTATGATTATCATTGGCTACGGACATGATTTTAGTTTCATAATTTACTTTAGAAGACTGTACAAGATTTCTAATTTTCATCTGTAGGCTTAGGAGGGAACTCTTCCTCTACAGAGTAATATTCCTCTTGCTTTTGTACAGCAATTGCTTCCTGTTGTTATATAATCTTTTTATACTTGAAAGTCCACCACAGTGGCTGGTTTTCATCTGGTCAGGTACAGCAGAGTTTATGCAGTCGCTTAAAGGTTTGTACAGGGCATTTGCCTGTACGTCTGCATACCTATCATTAGTGTTTACAATTGCAGGTGGTATGAAGATTTTTATACCATTGATTAGTATGCTGTAGTTAGCTTTGGTAAAGTTTTTTTTATAATTTTTGCTCCTGTGAGGGTGTCAGTTCCAGTAGTTTTGTCAAATGAGACTGATTTGTGGTCTGACCTAACCAGAGACGGCATCGCACATGGGGAGGTACATTAATCCCCCATGCTGGTGTGTACTATGTCCAGAACATTAGTCTGCACCCCCACTAGGGGCTCTATCTGTTCCAGAGCATTTGTGTTAACGAATTCCAGGAACCCCTGGGCGAGGCTGTTTTTGATCACTTAAGTCTCCAGTCTATGAAAAGATAGTTGAAATCTTCCATGACTAAGGTGTTAGGCTGTCTGGTGAGGGATTCCAGTAAATCGAGGTAGGCGATGTGCTTATCCTGGTTCATGGTAGGGGATCTAGAGCTGTCAATGATGTGGTTTGGTACTTTCCCAATAGTTAACTGGACATGGAGTAGTTTGAGAGAGTCATGCTGTCTGACCAGTCTCGGAAGTGTATTTGGTCTTAATGAAAATGGATAAAACTCCACTTTTGTTTTTTTCGCACTCATTAAACTCCTAGCATTAAGCAGCATGACCCTAAGTTTGTCTCAATTAGATTTTATGTTGGGAAATGTGTTGTTTTCTCGTTGCCTAAAAGGGGCACTATGGGGGGGGCAAGGGCCTTCTGGCATTAGGGGTGTTTGTTAGTCATTCTCAACTGGTGCCTAGAATACCTTGTCTGACTTATCTCTTTTTTTTTTTCCAAATGTTTAGAGTTTCTAATACATTGACTGGAGTGGACCCCATTCATAAGTCAAGGAATTAGTAAAGTTCATGAAATTAGTATTGCCTAAGTCTTTGATGTTTGCTTAACCATATAACCTGAATTGCCTTATGTAGTTCATACTGAGTTACCTGAACTTGTGGCATAGTTAAGTATGCTTGAAAGTTCTTTTTAGTAGCTTTTCTGCTCTAACTAAAACACCTGGGTGTCTTAAATCCACATTGCTCTAGTTTCTCCTTGCATATCCTGGAACTTAGTAACTTTTAATGAGAATACACTATAATCAATGCATGCATCTGTTTCAGTGATTAATGCTACTTTTGCCTTATTTTCTTAGACTACATTGTCGATTTATTTATTTGTTTCTGCTTCTACTTTCCTGACTGTTAGTATTGGAAGATCTCATGTGAACAGTACTTCTTTATTTTTAGTTATTTTTAGTTATTCTTTGTGTTTCCAGTGCTTTTTACCTACCTGTATGTTGTAGTGTTTGCATAATCCCATAAGTAACAGCTTTCACATTATTGTGATTTTCAGTATACAGATCCTCATCCATAAATGTATTACAACCAGAAACAATATGTACAACTGTTTCTAGTTCTGTATCACCCACATTTTGTAAAGATTTTGTGTACCAACATGTTTTTAGGCCACTGTCGAGCTTGCCTTTATTAACATTTCATCTTTTGTTTTAAATTCACCTCTCCATAATCACTTATGCATCTAATCTTGATCAATATATGGTTATTCCACAAGTTCTCTGTAATTCTGGGCAGCTGTGATCATAATCATTATTTTTTTCCACATTTCTGGTCTGATTTCCATTCTTACTCCTTTTTAATATGCTATGCTAATCTGAGCAAAGATAACATCTTAGACTTACTTTATCAATGGGCTAATAATGTTCCTGATTTCTCTCTACCCAGATAAGCAACAGCTTTACTCTTTTTAAACAAAAAAAAAAAATGTTATTGAATTATCACTTATAACATAGGCAATCATACAATTATATAAACAAAAATGAACCATACTGACATATTTTCAGTTGCAAACCGTATACATCACATATAATATTCTATACAGTCATTGTCAGTCGAATATTACTTAGCTCATTCAATTTCTTCCTTCCCTTAAACTGTATTCTTCCAGAACATTATTCTGCATGTCTTGTTCCTACAATTCCATTTTTTTATATGTCATTTTCTCCTACCCTTTTCTGAAGATCCCACTTCCAGTTCTTTTATCTCTTTTACTGTATTCACATACGATTAGTTTACACTTTGATTTACATTTTCTAGTAATTGCCCTTTGGCAGTCACTAGAATTAAACTCAACAAGGCCTTATTATTCCTAGGCCATTCAGATTCTTTATCACAGCTAAAAAAATCATTTCCTAAGTTACACCTGTTTGCTCACCCAATATTTCTGACAGTGTAGTTTGCTCTGCATAAAACATTTAAAGTCATCTTAACTCATTACACTCCCAAAAAATACATTTCCAGTTACCGCTCTCTTCCCCTTCACACCTGCAGCATTTGCAGTCCATATGAGGAAAAATTATTTGGAGTCTGGTTGAGGTATAGAAATACCTATGCAAATGCTTCCAAGCAAGGATCCTAAATCTTCTGGACTTTGTTGCGTACTTGGGAGCCATACACATATCTCCCCATTGTTTATTTGTGAATTGCTTATTCAGTGTCTTTTCCCAGTCCTTTCTAACCTCATCTGATCGATTTCTATAGTTATCTTGCAGTATTTTATATGCCCTACTAATTATCCCTTTTTTAGCAGCAGGTTCTTTTCTAGATTTTTCAAAAACCTCTACTATTGCTAGTCTTTTACTTAGGCTCCCCATTTCTTTCTGTTTGCCTGTACTCTAATATCAGTCCTTGATAGGAAAGGTTCATAGGTTCATACTAGGCTATCTGCCCTGGGGCAATTATAAGCCTAGCCCGATTCTGTATGGCTTACTCCACCCCTTGATTTGAGTATACTGTGCCCTTTTTAAGGTTTAGTTTACTGTGCCTCTGTCTAATAGTGACACGGGAGTAATCTCTGGGACAAACCTATGATCCCCCATCCACCTATTGAGATTCTTCTAGAAGAGATTCAGTGAGGTGCTGTGCCTCACATGAACTGGAATTCTATTCCAGAGCGAAGGGAGCCTCTGGGTTAAGAACCTGTCCCTCCAGCAAGTTCTATTTATTTCTGTGCTGAGGTTCAAGTCCCCCGAGCGTGTGGCTCTAAGGGATTTAGATTTACTGAGGTGGAGCATGTCCATTAATTCTGGATTTGACATAGCTTTGTATGTCAGGCATAGATCGCCTCGAAGTAGGCGGTATGCAACTGAGTAGAGCTGGAGTTTTTTTAACCAAGCAGCATACGGCATCTGTTTGAGACCCTTGATCCTCTTGGTGAGATACTTTTGGGGTCTTTCTAATTGCTGCAGGTGTCGGGTAAGGTACATCCCAAAAGGGGCATTGTATTCTATGATAGGCCTGATGAGGGATGAATAAAGGGGCATGATTACCTCTCTTGATCTAGATGTGAAACCCTTCGTAATGAGGTGGGCTATGTAGAAGGTCTTTCTAACCACTTTGGCAATGTGGTTTTCAAAGGAGAGATTGCTATCAACTTGGGTCCCCAGGTCCCTAATAACTTTCTCTGTACTTAATGGGTTTCCGCCTATGTGGTAATTTGTGGGCACATTGTTTTTGCAAAAGGGTATGACTATACATTTTTTGGTATTTATCTTTAAACCATGGAGCTGGCACCAGTTATCTGTCTCTGTGAGACCTTTTTGAAGGATGTTTGTGTCCGCTGGAGAGTTGATTATGGCGCCCAGTTTGCAGTCGTCTGCGAACTTGTTGAGCCATAGTCCTCCCACGTTTGCCTGAACCTCGGAAAAGTATATACCGAACAAGAGTGGTCCCAGGACAGAACCCTGTGGGACACCACTTGTGACTGGATTTCGAGTCTGACATGGCTCCAGAAACTCTCACTCTGTGGGTTCTGTCTTTGAGCCAGTTTGCGACCCATCTTGTGACATAGGGGTTTATATTTAAGCTGGATAGCTTATCTATGATGCCCAAGTGGGGTATTGTGTCAAATGCCTTTGCAAGGTCCAGATAGGCTGTGTGGACTACCTTCCCTTCATCTATGGCTTTGGTGTCTGTTTCGAAGAAGTCAACCAGGTTCAAAAGGCAGGATCTGCCCTTGATAAAGCCGAACTGGGTTGGATCTAGTGTCTGTAGGTCCCTAATGTCTTTGTTTATGAGCTCCATGATGATCCTCTCCATAGCCTTGCAGACTAAGCTAGTCAGGCTTGTGGGGCAATAGTTTCCAGGGTCCATAGAGGCTCCACCTTTGTGGAGTGGGACCACTGTTGCTGTACGCCATTCTGTGGGCACATATCCTGTAGTGAGGCTGAGATTGTATAGCTGTTTTATTTGAGGGATTAGTTCCTCTTGGAGTTCATGTAGGATGCAACCTGGGATGCCATCTGGTCCCATGGAAGCAGTGTTTTTTGCTTTGAAGAGGGCAGCCTTCACCTGAGCATCAGAGATGTTTGGGAGGCAGCCCTCTGCCGGGATAGATACTTGTCTTTTGGGGGGGAGGGGGTGGAGAAGTTTGCACTGAACCTGTCTGCCAGGATATTGGCGATGTCTGTGGGTTCAGTGTATTTTTTGTCATTTAGAATCAACTCAGAACAAGTCTGGGAGTTGCAACCCAGGTTTCTAACATAACTGAAAAAAGCCTTATGATTGTCTTTGGTGTCCTGTGCAATTTTTCTCTCGAAGCTGACCTTGGACGATTTTATGAGGGATCGTAATTTTTTGCTAGTACTGATCAGAGATGCCTTCCCTATTAGGGATTTTGCTCTATCATGTAGTAGCTTCCTCCTTCTGTTGTACAGTTTATTTATGGCAGGGGTCCACCAGACTGGACGCCTGCCTTTGGATGATTGGGTCTTGGTTTTGTTTGGGATAGCATGATCCATGCATTCCTGGAGATGTCCGTAGAATGCGTTTATATAGGATTCTGCAGTTTGGGCCGTAGTTTCCACTGGCCCTGGGGCCTTGAAGGATTCCACTTCGGTTTTGAGAAGTGAGAAGTTTGCTTTTGAGAAGTTTTTCACTGTGGTTTTCTGGGCTGGGGGTGGGGTCGGGATGTGGACATCCAGTGAAATTAATTTATGGTCTGATCTTATCAATGAGGGATATACTTCTGGTGTGGAGCATAGAGTCCCCATGTTGGTAATGATCAGGTCTAGTATGTTGTCCCCTCTTGTGGGAGTGGTGACTAGTTGTTCCATAGCATTTGAGTTTATAATTTCCAGGAACCTTTGGGCTAAGGTGCTGGGGCTTGAGTAGTGCTCCCAGTCAATGTTTGGGTAGTTGAAGTCACTCAATATAATGGTGTTTGGAGAGATCTTCATGTTCTCCAATGTTTTCAGGAAAGCCGAATGGGATTCCTGACTTTGAGAGGGTGGTCTGTATGATGCTATAAACTGAAAAGCAGTCTTGCCCACTGTTAGTTGCACATGGATGGTCTCCGATACTGCGGTAATGCCACTAACCTGGAGGTGTGGATATCCTTGATAAATATGGAAACTCCCCCTCCTTTTGTGGTTCGGTCCGGGTTTTGGGGCCGAAAAGCATGATATGAGGTATAGCCTGGTAGTGCTGGGGTGCTCTCTGGAGCCTTGAACCAGGTTTCTGTCACTGCACAGATGTCGATGTTCGCCATACTGAGGAGAGCTTCGAGTGCGTGCATCTTGAGGTTAAGACTTCTGGCGTTTAGCAGCATTACCCTTAGTTTCTTGTTCCTTGTGCTGTCTATGGGGGTGGGTTTGACTTTTGAACCTTGCCTAAAAAAGGCACTATGGGGGTGGCAAAAGCCTTTGCCAATATCCAAAAGCCCAGTGGTGACAGGTGCAAGCCGTCCCTAGTGAAGCAACGTGGCTTGTCAAGCATGTCATCCCAGGCTGACAGACACTGGGTCCCCTTTGAATGACACCAAAATTTTAGCCAGTTGTTAAAATCAATCATTTTGTCTTTGTACTGTGGCATCATTCTAGGTGAGGGTAAGATGCTGCTCAAGGTCAGGGTCATACCAGCCTGGGCTACATGATCAGAGTGCTCCTCTATGTCTCTTTTCATGTAGTCCAGGGAGGTACGTCTCAGGTCATTCACACCAGCATGTACAATGACTGAGTCATATTTGTATTTGCTTTGGAGTGACCTGAGTGCTTGCGTTATGTGGCGGATCCTAGCACCTGACAGGCAGCTCACCGTGACCTTCTCTTTATTCAGCCTGGTGAGCGGGACGTCAGTGTGTCTGACAATAGAGTCACCTATTACAAGAGTATCAGGTGTGTTATTCAGCCTTAAGGGCTGTGGCTGCTTGGCACACTGACTTTGTTGGTTATGTGTTGTGTGTGTTTTGTTTTGAGGTAGCGTTTGCTTGGATGTCTGCTTTGGAGGTCTCTGTTGCTTGGGTAGATTTTTATTTAGAGCCTCCGAGTATGTTTTTGTGTATTTATGTGTTTGGTTCGCTGATGTGGTGGGACTATGTGATACTGGAATTGTGTTGTTTGATTTTACCTTCTCCTCCTGACTGGTTATACCAGTTTTGAGATGAGAGAGCTCAGCCTCCAGTTTGGTTAAATAGTTGCATCTCTCACATATATTTGAACCTGTTTGGAGGAGGAGAGGGTTGTCCGTGTACATGAGACAGTTGTAACATTGCCTCAAAATTCCCAGATTCACCAGCTGGACTGGAGAGGAAACCATTGACTGACCTGTGGACATGCTAGAGTAATATAGGGAAACTAAATTTAAGACGGACCAATAGAAGACAGGGTAATCGTAGAGAGTATAAGAGTAAGTAGTGCTTATGGTTTAATAGTGCTAACTTGTAGGATTACTTAATTGGACCAGTGAAGGGCCTTAGAATGAGAATATGGTGTTTAAATTGAGAGATAGAGCACTTCTAAGGGAAAAAGTGAAGAGCAGACTTTGTGGAGCCAGGAATAGTTTAAACCCAATTAGGCGCGCTGCCCACTGTTGCTCTATGCACAAAAACACACAAAACCGCGGAAAAGAGGGTTTTAAGAGAGGAAGATGAAGGAGTTTTGGAATTGACCCAAAATGGCGAATAAAACTACAGTTTCAAGCCAGTAACCACTCCCACAGGGGCAGGCAGGCTGCTCAGTGTTTTTTCACTGCCACTGATCAACAGAGAGACTTCCCTTTAGCCCAAGCAAAAAATGGCCTCACAGAAACTTACAAACAGTTCAAGAACAGCAAGCCTGTAACTGAACTTTTTAAAATCTCAGTAAAGTGGGAAAAAAGCAAGATTTTTTTAGTTTTTTTGTTTTTTCAGAGATAGCAGTCTCTAGCCTGCAGTCCAATTGTATTATTGACCTCTTCACATTCGATTACATTTCCCTCTCTATTTATTTGCTCCTAATACCTTGGTTCTTTTGTCAGTTTTCTTCAGTAAAGTCCAGCACCCTCTTGCCTATTCCCTGTATCCTTAATTGCAGTCATTCCTATTGGCAGATCTCCTTTCTCCATTCCCATGTTGGGTTAGTTCTTAAATACTTTCTGCTACTTTATAAACATACTGTTATACATGGCTGCTGTTGTTCTCCTTAAAGATCTGCATCCAAAATCCCAGTCTTTCCTTATTTTTGAGCACCCCTCCTCATTTCATCATCGCCCCTTTCCACTTTGAATTAGGGCTTTCTGCTTGTGCTGTGTAGAAGCTGTACTCTTGATCTTCTGAATCTAATTTTCAGTATTTATTATTTGTACTGTTATTCATTCAGACTAACAAAATCTTATAACCAGAAATGAAACTGGTTATAGACCAATCAGTAGATAGCGAGTATCATCATGTGACTCAGCTTTCACTTCACTGTTACAGTCTAGTATAATGCTTGCATTACTACCACCACTGCCCCATCTCTGTTGGTCATTCTCTTATTCCCTTCTAACCTCAATTGGGAGTGGTCTTCAGAATATTTAAACTTATCCATATGGTGTAGCTACTTCACTGTTACATACAAAGGCCAATCGATTGTTTTATGGGAAAAAAAGTTAAAATTACCAATAGTAAATCTAGCAAATTATAGAATCCAAACACTGACTTATGGCAATGGGGCTGAGTTTCATTTTGACTTGCATTGCTCTTAACTTCATTATCAGAAAGGCAGTGACTTGTATTTCCAAACTGTGAACTCTTATCTCCTAAAGATAGAAAAGGATCATGAAGGTGGGGATGAGAAATTCTCTGCAGACTCTCCTGGGTGGCCCATTTGATGGTACAAGATCAGAGTGATGGCGGTAGGGACTTAGTATGGTAGGTCCTTTTGTATTGTTACAGGATCCTGGTACCAGTAATATGCATGTACTGGGATGGGGCCATATGTACTGGTACAGGATCACATTACTGGTGGCATGTAGTTCATGTAGCAAGTCTTTGTAATGACATAGGCTTATGATACAGGTGATAAGGATTTAATATGGTAGCTCCTTTCTAATGGTACAGGTGGAAGGTGTGAAGTGGGCTGTGGCCACGTGTACTGATACAGAATCTTGGTTTAGGTAGTAGAGATATGATATAATCAGATGGGACCCTGCGTTCATAGTACTAGGCTATCTGCCCAAGGGCATTTATAAGCCTAGCCAGAATGTGTTGGCTTTTGCTACCCCCTTAGATTAGTTCCCTGTGCCTCTGTCCAGTAGAGACATTAGTTCCCTGCACCACTGTCCAGCAGAGCCACTGCAGTGATCCCTGGGGTAAATTTTCTGTTTCCCATCCACCCGTCAAGGTTTCTCTTGAAGAGTGTTAGTGAGGGGCTCTGCCTGATGTATATTGGAATCCTGTTCCAAAGCATGGAGAGTCTCTGGGACAGGAATCTATCCCTCCAGCATGTCCTATTTATTGTTGTGGTGAGGTTTATATCTCTAGAGCGTGTGGCTCTCCGGGATTTGTTTTTTTTTAGGTGGAGCATGTCCATCAATTCTGGGTTGGACATGGCCTTGTATGTCAGGCAGAGATCACCGGTATGCAACCGAGTATAGCTGGAGTTTCTTGAGTTGGGCTGCATAGGGCATCTGTTTGGCATAGTACTGATAGGTTCATAGCCCGTGTGCATTCTTAGATAAAGATAGGTTCATAGATTAGTACTAGGCTAACTGCCCTTGTGGGACATTTTAAGCCCAGCCAATTACCACATGTGAGTATCAAAGCCTGTACCTTGTGTCTGTAAGGTAAACACCTTAACCATTATGCCAACATCCCACGAGATTTAATGAAGTAGGTCCTTTGTACCAGTATGGGATCATGGTGCCAGTAGTAGGACAGGGCCCTGAGTACTGACACAGAAATATGGTATTGATGGTAAGGATTCAGTATAAGATCTTTGTAATGATACAGCATTGGGGTACAGGTGCTAGGAATGTAGTGGGGTGGAGCTGTATGCATTGTTTCATGAACTTGCTACTTGGGTTAAGGATTTAGTATCTTAGAATATTTGTAATAGTAAATGGTCATGGTTATAGTGCTAAGACTGTAATGGGATGGAGCTGTATGTGCTGATATGACATCATGGTATGGTAGTACAAATTTAGTATGATAGGTGATTTGCAATGGTGAAAGGATCATGGTATAGTTGGTAAGGGTGTACTGACATAGGGCCTTTGTCCCTGCAGATGGTAATGCTACAGAGTATTTGTACAGGTAGAAGACATGCACTGCAATAGGGCATTGTGTACATGATTGTGGAGCAAACTGTAGGGATTTGGTATGGTATGATGGGTTGTTTGTGAAGGTACAAGGTTTATTTATATTTGTTTACTAAGGTAGTGCACTAATCTCAATAGACTTTGCAAGCACAGCCTGGGAGCATAGACTCACATAAAAAAATGAACAAAACAGATTTACAGATATAAAAATTTGCTGAAAACCAAGCATTTATACATATTTAAAGATGGAAAATTGGTTCTACTTCATAAGATAGGTATTTTAACAGTTTGACTTTCAAAACATTGAGACAAAAATGTAGACATTTTGAAATATCGACTGCAGAGTAGTGCAAGAAAAGTATTTTTACTGCATTTGGGGTAAAGTAGGGATCTGGAAATTTGCTCTTTTTCCCTACTGTAGTGGGATGCCTGAGTTGGCATATGTATATATATATATATATATATATATATATATATATATATATATATATATATATATATATATGGGTCTATATGACTTGGTCGACAGTTCATATGATCGACTGTTTATTTGGTCGACAGTTCATTTGATCGACAAGCATTTTAGGTGGGCCGCCACACCTCTAATGTGGGCGGCTGTGCCCCCCTAACTATATATATCAACTCCAGGGACACACAACATTGGGGAAGAGGGCAAATGCTTGTCGATCAAATGAACTGTCGACCAAATAAACAGTCGATCATATGAACTGTCGACCAAGTCATATAGACCCATATATATATATATATATATATATATATATATATAGAGAGAGAGAGAGAGAGGGTGTGGCTCGTAGGGGGGCTTACACCCTGGCAAAAAACAAAGTGCTTGCTGTCTGATTTTTGATGTTTCAGAACATGGACATTTTTGTCTTGATATTTTGAATGTCAGTGTTCTTAAATATCACTCTTTTAAAATAGAACTACAGGATGATGGTGCCAGTGGTAGGGATGTAGTGGGATGGTGCTCTATGTATTGGTAGAGGATCGTGGTACTGGTACTGTACCTTTAGTATGTAATGCTACATGATCATGGATGAGGTAGTGGGACAGGGTCTATGTATTGGTAGAGGATCATGGTACAGGTACTGTAGCTTTAGTATGTAATGGTACATGAGCATGGATGAGGTAGTGGGACAGGGTCTATGTATTGGTAGAGGATCGTGGTACAGGTACTGTAGCTTTAGTATGTAATGGTACATGATCATGGATGAGGTGGAGGGATGGGGCTGTGTGTATTGGTAGACCACCGAGGTACTACTGCTGTACCTTTAGTATGTAATGGTACATGATCATGGATGTGGTAGTGGGATGGGGCTTTGTGTATTGGTAGAGGATCGTGGTACTGTACCATCAGTACATAATGGTACATGATCATGGAGTAGTGGGACAGGGCACTGTGTATTGGTAGAGGATTGTGGTACAGGTACTGTAGCTATAGTATGTAATGGTACATGATCATGGATGAGGTAGCGGGATGGGGCTCTGTGTATTGGTAGAGTATCGTGGTACTGGTACTGTACATTTAGTTTATAATGGTACATGATCATGGATGAGGTAGTGGGATGGGGTTCTGTGTATGGGTAGAGGATCGTGGTACTGGTGCTGTAGCTTTAGTAGGTAATGATACATGATCATGGATGAGGTAGTGGGATGGGGCTCTGTGTATTGGTAAACCACCGTGGTACTGGTGCTGTACCTTTAGCATGTAATGATACATGATCATGGATGAGGTAGTGGGATGGGGCTCTGTGTATTGGTTGAGGATCGTGGTACTGGTACTGTACCTTTAAAATGTAATGCTACATGATCATGAATGAGGTAGTGGGAAAGGGTCTATGTATTGGTAGAGGATCCTGGTACAGGTACTGTAGCTTTAGTATGTAATGGTACATGATCATGGATGAGGTGGTGGCATGGGGCTCTGTGTATTGGAAGAGGATCGTGGTACTGGTACTGTACCTTTAGTATGTAATGCTACATGATCATGAATGACGTAGTGGGAAAGGGTCTATGGATTGGTAGAGGATCGTGATACAGGTACTGTAACTTTAGTATGTAATGGTACATGATCATGGATGAGGTAGTGGGATGGGGCTTTGTGTATTGGTAGAGGATCGTGGTACTGTACCATCAGTACATAATGGTACATGATCATGGAGTAGTGGGACAGGGCTCTGTTTATTGGTAGAGGATCGTGGTACAGTTACTGTAGCTATAGTATGTAATGGTACATGATCATGGATGAGGTAGTGGGATGGGGCTCCATGTATTGGGAGAGTATCGTGGTACTGGTACTGTACATTTAGTATATAATGGTACATGATCATGGTGATGATGGAGGTGGGATGGGGCTCTGTGGTGTATGGTGGGGATCATTGGTACTGGTGCTATACCTTTACATGATCATGGATGAGGTAGTGGGATGGGGTTCTGTGTATGGATAGAGGATTGTGGTACTGGTGCTGTAGCTTTAGTATGTAATGATACATGATCATGGATGAGGTGGTGGGATGGGGCTCTGTGTATTGGTAGACCACCGTGGTACTGGTGCTGTACCTTTAGTCTGTAATGATACATGATCATGGATGAGGTGGTGGGATGGGGCTCTGTGTATTGGTAGAGCATCGTGGTACTGGTACTATACCTTCAGTATGTAATGGTACATGATCATGGATGAGGTAGTGGGATGGGTCTCTGTGTATTGGTAGAGGATCGTGGTACTGGTGCTGTACCTTTAGTACATAATGGTACATGATCATGGAGGAGGTAGTGGGATGGGGCTTTGTGTATTGGTAGAGGATCATGGTACTGGTACTGCACCTTTAGTATATATAGGTACATGATCATGGATGATTTGGTGGGATGGGGCTCTTTGTATTGGTAGAGCATCGTGGTACTGGTACTGTAGCTTTAGTATGTAATGGTAGATGATCGTGGATGAGGTACTGGGATGGGGCTCTGTGTTTTGGTACAGGTTTGTGATACTGGTGGTCCATACATAGTATGGTAGGTCCTTGGTAGTGCCACAGGATCATGGTGCAAGTGGTAGGGATGTTGTGGGAGGTGGACATGTGTAATTTTATGGAATCACTATAGAGGTGGTAGCGGTGTAGGGCAGTGGACCTGTGTAACCAGTAGAGGCTAACAGTGCTGGCAAAGGGGATGTAGGTGGTGGTGTTCTGGTACAGGAAATAGCAAAACAAGACCTTTGTAATGGTGGGTTGATGCCACCTGGTATGCATGTCTTTACGTTCATAGGTAAGTACTAAGCTGCATTTGTGGATGATTTCCAGCCTATCCACAAAACCCTATTCAAAATTTCCCAAAAATGTACCATAATGTAGAGTGGTACAGTACCTGTGTAACAGCTCAGATCAGTAGTACAGGTTGTAACAATGCAGATTAGTAGTACAGGTTATGCAGATGTAGTATTGTAGGGCCTGTGTAACAATACAGGTGAATAGTACAGGACTTACCGGTTTAGTATTGTGGTCCCTGTGTAACAACACAAATGAACTGTGCAGATTGTATTGTACAGGTACAGGTTGTACCAATTGTAATATTGTAGGGCCTGTGTGACAGTACAGAATAGTAGTACAGGTTGTACTGATGTGGTATTGTAGGGCCTGTGTAACAGTACAAATAGTAGTACAGGTTGTACTGATGTGGTATTGTAGGGCCTGTGTAACAGTACAAATAGTAGTACAGGTTGTACCGATGTGGTATTGTAGGGCCTGTGTAACAGTACAGAATAGTAGTACAGGTTGTATCGATGTGGTATTGTAGGGCCTGTCTAACAATACAAATGAACAGGATAACTGGCATAATGGTACACAGTCATAGTGAAGGTGGTAGAGATATTATTATTATTATTACTACCTTATTTACATATTTTTTTGTTGACCAGGTTAGTCCCACTAGATTATGGCCTATTTTCTTGAGAGATCTTTGGGGGTTATTCATCCTGACTAGGGTAAATTTGGCCA
Organism: Protopterus annectens; assembly: GCF_019279795.1. NCBI lineage: Eukaryota > Metazoa > Chordata > Ceratodontiformes > Protopteridae > Protopterus > Protopterus annectens. Next base: position 1,828,166,114 of record NC_056732.1, on the reverse strand, counting down.
AGACACAAGGAAACATCCTCTAGACCCATGGTGGTATAGTCTCTCTGACTAAGGTAAATTGACCCGGGACACAGTAAAATTCCCATCTGTTTGTCCACCTATGAATCATTTGTCTGTGTATTTATAATTAGATTATGGTTTTATTTATAAATTTTGTATTGAATGTTCTGTTTTTGAGATATCCTTTTGTCTGTAAGTGCCACGGGATCTTTTATGTCTGCCTGAGTTGCCATTCATTTTTGGCGGATGGGACATTGGTATTATGTCTCATCAGAAAGACAGCACCTGCTTTATGGTTCACTGCAGTGTCAGTATTGGAAAGTAAATCCAAGAACCTAGTGTGAGAAATGATCAGCCTTCTGATGTTATTATTGTTAATATTATTATTGTACAGGTTACTATTCAAGTGTCTTGTGACAGAAATTCCTCCCTCTTATTCTCAGTAGAACAAATGAGGCACATGGGTAAAGGAAGAGCAGCTATTGGGCAGATCCAGGAAGATAAAAGATTGTGTTGAAACACTTAACACTTATTTTGTCTATATCATAAGATAAAACTAAACAAACAAATTTTGTGTTTCCAGGTGCCAGAAAGCTTTGAAGATGTTGCTGTTGAGTTTTCAGGAGAGGAGTGGGAGATGCTGAGTAAACCAGAGAAAGAGCTACACAGAGAAGTAATGGTGCAAAACTTTGAGAACATGGTTTCTATAGGTAAGGTAATGCCGGACGTGCTGTCTTTATTTTAGGCCATCTTTAATATCACAAAGTACTATTACAATGGGAATTGTAATAAAATCTGCTGAGGACTACAGAACACATGCCAACCTACTCCAGTGCTGTTTCATCCCCTCTAATGCATCATGAGAAGGTGGGACTGGATTATAGGAAATAAAGAATTAATTGGACAGTTGCTCAGCATATAGTAAACAGAAACACCAATTTATAAAACTTAATAAATATAGGTCCAGTGAAGTAACTAAAGTAAAAAAATTACCCATTTAAAATAGGAATATTCACTGCGGTGGTGGTGCTGCAGTAGTGTTGTCGCCTCACAGTAAGACGTTGTCCTGTTCGATTCTCAGCGAAAGCGTCTTCTGTGTGGAGACATGCGTGAATGAGTGTATCTTCATTGAAGGTTGTGCATCAGAGCTGGCAACTTGGCATGTAAAAATCTATTGCCAATCATTAGTGGACCGGAGTTACACTGTGGTGACCCCTAACCGGGAAAAGCCGAAAGATACAACAACAACAACTTTACAAGATGAGGGCATAATTATAACAACAAAAAAAATGTTACAAAAACTTTGCAGTTGGTTTTTAACCTTTTATGCTAACTGCCAGACAATTTGAAAGAGTTTTACTGATTTAAGTAATGCGACATTACTTTTTCCATTCATTGTCAGAGATTTCATCCTTACCAGATTAATACTTAACAAACTATTTAACATATGAATACATGACAGGAGTCATAATAATGGTGGGGACTGAGATGCCAACCTGTTTAAATCTCAGAATACAACTGCTCCATGAGGGTTTTAGCATAAGTTCTTTGAGATGCATTAGTGGTGTCTTAAACAAATTTGCTCCATGGTCTATTAACACTGTAGCAGTCTCACAATGTATTTTAGTATTAGAGTCATTTTGCAAATAAGAAAAAAGTGATGTAGGTTAACCATTAGAAACCTGTTTAAGTGGGGTGTTGTAAAAGGTTATGATTGATCATGTATTGACCATAATCAAATTTTGAAAAGGCATATTTTTGTATGCAATTTCCCAAAATCTGTCCAGGTTAAGATTTACTTTATTTATTCATTCAACATTTGTTTACCAGGAAAGTCTGATTTGGAACAAAGGCAATTTTCAGCGGAGACCCAGGGAGAAACACTCCAAACATGTCTTTGTAATTATCCTTTAACAGAGTGTTGTGCTTCAAAGGTTTGGAATCTGTAAAGGATCTTCTTCTTCTTTCGGCTTTTCCTGGTTAGGGGTCGCCACAGCAGATCACCTGTCCGCTCATGATTGGCAGTGGAGTTTTACAGTGTCGAGTTGCCAGCCCAGCGCTCAACCTTCCATGGAAGGCACACACACACACACACACACACACACACACACACACACACACACACACACACACACACACACACACACACACACACACACATTCACACCTAGGGCCAATTTAGAGTGTCCAATCCACCTGCAGCATGTCTTTGGGATATGGGAGGAAACTGGAGCACCCGGAGGAAACCCACGCGACCACAGGGAGAACATGCAGACTCTGCACAGAAGGCACCCCAGCTGAGAATCAAACCGGAGAACCTCTTACTGTGAGGCGACAATGCTAACCACTGCACCACTGTGGCCGCCCTTGGAATCTGTAAAGGATATTTGGCTTAATTCCTGATGTTGTCGTTGTGTATGCATGACAGAATGTCTGGCTGGGGAATGGAACAGCCTTGTTTTGGGCAGATCAGGTGCTTTGGGCAGTGAAGTTGGTATCAAACTACTCTGGAAATGGATGTTCTGCATAAGAGTTAATAATGAGGGATTAGGATTATAGTATTAATAATACTAGTAGTAACAGTAATAGTAATAATAATAATAGTAATGATGATTGATGATAGTAATAATTGAATCTTTAAAAAATCACTTGAGGAGTTGGTTGAATATGGAACTTAAATGTGTTTAAGTAATACTTATTGAAAATACTTTTAGAAGAATACCTGCTTTTGAAGTCTTACAGGCAGTTTTCAGTTAGAAGAGACTTAATTTTATTTGCCCAAAGTGCGTATTTACTGGTAGCTTAAATTTAATGAACCTTAAATATTAATCTGATGTCAGTGGAATATCATTAGCATTTAATAACTGTAAAGCCATTTTGGTAGCTTTTGATCATCTTGTTATAACCAACCAAGTAGATTTGGGTATTCTATTAGAATTTATTTCTACCCACTATCCAACAACTTATTTAATCCTGTCAAGAGATCAACACTTACTGCTCCTTAAACTGGCAGGATATTAGCCACCTTCAAAATCTGTGTTTCTGTACATGGCCTGTAATGTCAATAAAATAAAACAAATGTTCAACATGCTATTGGTTGGAGCAACATCCGTGATAATTATGTTATTAATACCTCTCATTAATTATGAGAGGATTGAAATTTTTTCCACATTAAACAAATGACTGTTTCAGTCTCCTGTATGCCTGCCCTGTTGAGTCTCCCCAATCTATGAATGGGGAAATAGATGCATAAGTATATTTATGTTATACCTTGGACCATTCAGAATTTCTTAACTAGATGGGCCAGTTGCCTAGTCCAGGATCCTTTTCAGCCAATACCGGGTTTCCCCAGCATGACTTGGTTACACTGACTTTTGAAGCTTGAGGTACCTTTGTCATCAGTAACACACTCCTCTTATAAAAAAATCACTTTGTATATCATCTTACAACAGTATTCTCTACTTTATTTTGTTAAAGAAGAGAGCTAAACTTAGAATGCATTTATTTTAAAACAAAACTGGTCTGTTTTCGTCTTCAGTCAAGCTAAGGATAACTTGGAGCAGCAGATTGGTTCATTAATTAGGATCTTTGACTTACAGTATCATGGAGATCCTATAACTGTGTATATGAAGTTTGCCTACTCTTATAATGTGTCGGTGGGTGGTCTGTAGACACTCCATTATCCTAAAACTGTCCAAAATGTGCTGGATTTCTCTGTACTCTAAACAGTTTATATAGTGCATATATTTTGCCCACATGGCCTCAGTTATGGCTAAAATGGAGCAGTATTCTTCACTTACCTGGTTAACAGTTGAATAAGTAAATAACCTGACAAAGACATTTAAAGAAAAGAGAGAGTATTACAGATAACATCAACAATGACAAGTTACTAATTGCTGCAGGTCAAAACTTATGATATCCAACTAGTTTCTGAAATATAATATGTTTTTATGGCCCTTCTACAATGATGTCATCTCTGGATATTTTTTACTGTTTGCTGTCCTATTTTAGGTACAAAGATTCTCTTGTATTTGCAGTATGGCCCTTTTCTTCTTACAACATGATGTATTGCCAGTAAAAGAGTGAATTCCATTCCAAATTTGTAAAGTGAATCTCAAAAAAAGTTCAGTTGCCCTTTCAGATAAGGATATTTAAAGTTAATTTTCTGAATGTGTCATTTTTTTGCTATCATGTTTTTTTTAATAACAAGAGTCTATATGGCCTACATTTCTTTAACATGATTATGCCTAAACCTCAGTGTCGTACACAAAAAATTGCTTATTTTAGGTGATGGGGGACAGTGTGTGGGAAAGCAGTTAACTGACATTCTGGCTTGTGAGATACACTGTATGTGTGTATGCTTATGCATGTGCACATATTAAAAAAGCTAAAATAATTTACCATGGGCAAAATTTCTTTCATTTTATCAGTTAAATATCAAAGGTACACTCCTTCAGAAAGTGGCAATGGATGGGGGAGGCAGAGGACAGACTGTGTGTTACAGCTATTATCATAAAACTGGTTTGTCGTGGGAAAGGTGTCTGTGAGTGTGTGTATGTTTGTGAACTAAGATGAAATACATTACACTGGCTAGAATTTAATTCAGTTGTTCACAATCAGATGTGAGAGGTATATCCAGACAGCAATGATTTTTGGGGGGAGATGGAAACAATGTGTATGAAAGTTTTAGGACCCCTGCTGTTACTTAGCCACAATTAAATGGTCATTGATCTGTCCTGTCAGGGACAGTATTAATTTATGCATGGCAGTGGGGATTCTGGGCATAATAAATCATCGCAGGTTTTATTTGTTGAAAGTTAATGTGGCTGTTTGGTCAGAGGAGACATGCTGTGACTGAAGTGGTTTATTCTTCCCCTGGAGTAGATTGGGTGTGAAAGGAGGTGAAACTAATGTATGAGATATATTTTTTTAAACGAAGATAAAAACCAATGCTTTTGTCTTTTAAAATATTATACTTATGTAACGGGTCCCTACTCCGGCCGACAATCAAGGAGACTCAGTCCTCACCACTGACTCTAGTGAGGGATGGATACTAAGAGCAAAGATGGATTCCCACAGTATTTTCAGATGCAGCCCTCTGTACCAAACACAATTACCCTTAAGAGCACACAGGGAGCATGCTCCAGACCTGGGGCTGGACTCTCCTTCTCTCTCTAGACCAACATAAAACTCCACACTGACCACTTTGGAACTGTGTGTCCCTGTTACCAGTAGCTGGCACACACACTTGGATGTTTGAGTTTCACACGCACACACATATACACACCTGGGAAAAGTGGGCACAGATTAACTAGCTGTGCCCCATTCTGCCTAGACTCTGAGGTAATCATGCTGCCACCAGTCAGCTACCCTAAGGCTCTTACAAAGGGTACCCAATTATACTGTACAAAATTAATACTAATACAAATGGTTAAGTGTGACCAAAGCAGCAAGGCTTTAAGAAGTGGCCAAAGTGTCACAAAAACAGGCATACGTATTCTCAAGATGTTAAAAGTATTCTCCAAAGAACCAGCCACAATGAAAGGAATTAACATGTTTAATGATAAATAATAAAACATTTAACAGGAGAATACTGAATACAATAAACAATAGAGAGATATAAAAAAATAATACAGTTGGGTGGTTTCTCACAGATGCAGAAAACAATACTAAACTGTTCTCACTAAATGTCCCTGACTAACTAAAGAATTACTGTTCCTTAAGCAAGGCAAGCTGATGTGTGCTGAGTGTCTTACCACAGAAAAAGCCAGATGGTGTCTCTGTCTGTCTGTCTGGATGTGTGAGATATGTATCCTGTCAGAAAGCTTTTCTGTCAGATTCTAAAGTGCTGCTGTGAGGGTTGCAAAGAAGGCAATTTCTGGTTAGAGGATGATATCACCTCCGGTCACCTGACTCTGGTACAATACACACACAGAGTTTTGTTAAGATCTGTGGCAGCATCTGAAAGCTACAACACAATTTTAGACTTTCCTCTGATAAGCATGCACATTTCATCAGTTACAACAATACAACCTAATATACATGCATATATTCTTTCTGTCCAGCAGGACCTACAATTGCATTTTTAACACAAGTAACTTTACATATATATTTTTAACTCGAACATCTGTACAAATTAGTGTGATAGTCCGAATGAATTGATAACGGTGTAGTATTAACTGAAAACAGATGAAATTAGACTGGAAATAAATTCTTTATCTGTTAATTACCCAAACTTGTGTTGAATAGGTACCATTCTCTCCTTTATGAGGCAAGTATTTTGTACTTTCATAAAACATATGCCTAAACATGGTAGTTTGGTTAATAATGCTTTATTAGATGTTAACAATATCAGAATAATGCTATCTCTAGTAACAGTGCTGATAAACAATAACAGTGTGTAGAAATTCTTGACTGCTGGCTAACAGTAACAGTGCTGATATCTAAAGTTTCTGTTGATTCTCCTGAATAATATCAAATGAAACAGTCTTTTCATCCTGAATAGTATAATTATTTGACCTGCCTTCTGTACTCCGGTTCTAGTGTCTGTTCTGCAGTCCAAAAGCTAACTTTCTTTCTGAAATGCTGGATATTTAATCTTTTCTGTATGTTAGTGTGAACTAACTTACTGACTTCACTGACTGTGTCTGAAGTATATTCTCCTAATACCAAAAATCCTGTAATGTTTTACATGCCTCTTTAGCCTTGGCTTCACAAGCCTTGTCTTGCATATGCCTTATCTAGCATTCCATTGCAAGTACATTTTTCCCTTGAGAAAGGAACATTCTGTATTTCTGCACATTTCTTGCTTTATCTTGCCTTTCTAATGAATTTGTCTTTCCCTGAAGCCAAATGCATACATGAAAACACAAGTCTGACTCTATATTTTCAGACCTATTATTATTCTACCTTAATGTACTGTAGTGAATTCACTAAGAATACCCTCACACTAACAGGAGGTCCTTAATGAAAGTTTACAGGGACCCTCTTTTATAACTACCTTACATATGTATTGCTAACTACTATAATCTGGTTTGAATATATGGCTTTATGCCACCAGACTCATGATCTGAAAATGAATTTTCTTTATCTGGTAAATAAACTAGCAGTTTTAATTTTGACCACTAGGTTTCACTTGAGCATTTATGGTCTGTTTGGATTGAAGTAATTAGCGTATTACTTAGATCCATAGTCTTTAAGTCTAAGTTCTGATGTATGTGTGATATATCTAAAACCTGTACATTATTCTGAAAATCAGTGACTTTTAAATTTGTGATTTCTAAAACTGATTAGGCCAGGTAATTCTTTTAACTCTCCTGTTCCAGAACAGCTTGGAGAAAATGCCATACACATCCTTAACCTGTATCTGTGAGTCTTTTAAGTTAGACAGAGCACAAACTGTTAACCCTGCCTATATTTCCCTATCTCTGTATGCTGTAATGGTAAAATTATATTTATTGATTTATTGACTTTACATTTGTTTACTGGGAAAGTGCAACTGGACACATGTCCTTTTTCAGGTGAGGCGCAGGGAGAAAACCTCCACATAGAGCATAATACATACAATTTAACATCATTTGATTAGAATTGATAATACAGTGAAAATAATAGAGTTTAAAACAATCAGGATCTATTTGTTAACTAAGTAATCAATCAAAGAGCACAAGACATTAAAGCCTGGCTGTTACAGAAAGGAATCTATGAACAGATACTATAGTGACTAAGAATATTGAAATAAAGTAAAGGTAGCAAGACTAGAAAAGAAGAGACATATACCGTCTGATGGTATTATTTGTATAGGACATATACCGCCCAATGGTATTATTTGTATAGGACATGTACCGCCCAATGGTATTATTTGTATAGGACATATATCGCCTGATGGTATTATTTGTATAGGACATATACCACTCGATGGTATTATTTGTATAAGACATATACCATTCAGTGGTATTATTTGTATAAGTCATATACCATCCAATGGTATTATTTGTATAGGACATATATCGCCTGATGGTATTATTTGTATAGGACATATACTGCCTGATGGTATCATTTGTAATGGGCATATACCATCCAATGGTATTATTTGTATAGGGCATATACCACCCAATGGTATTATTTGTATAGGGCATATATCGCCCAATGGTATTATTTGTATAGGGCATATACTGCCAATGGTATTATTTATATAGGACATATACCACCCAATCATACCTCTCAACCTTTTAGAGGAAGAAATCTGGACAAAGCCTAAAATGATGGGGGGGGGGGGCAAATAGGGACAGATTTTAAATATTGCTCTTACAAACTTAGAAAGTTGATAGAATAATAGGTTTTGCATTAGCATGAATTTTCTGAAGGATGTGGAGACTTAAACTCAAATATTTGTCATTATTTAATGACTTAATTACTCAGCTACTTGCCAGAAAGGTACAGATTTTAGGAGGAACACACCAAAAATATGAGGCATAAAATCTGGACATTCTGCGAAAATCTGTACAGGTGAGAGGTATGCGCCCGATGGTATTATTTGTATAGGACATATACCACCCAATGGTATTATTTGTATAGGACATATACTGCCCGATGGTATTATTTGTATAGGGCATATACCACCCGATGGTATTATTTGTATGGGGCATATACCGCCCAATGGTATTATTTGTATAGGACATATACAGCCTGACGGTATTATTTGTATAGGACATATACTGCCCAATGGTATTATTTGTATAGGACATATACAACTGATAGTATTATTTGTATTGGACTTATTAAGTTATTTTTAGGTAGAGTATTTGTGTTTATCATGGGATCCAGTTGTCCTATAGTAAGTGTAGTGTTGGTAACCATAAAGAAGAGGTATTAGTATTAACTGAGAGATATGGATTAGTCAGGGGCAGAGCAAGGGCACAGTCATGTGTTGGAAAAGTGATTTTTGAGCACTTTTTTTTATTTACAATGTCTATTGCCTATGTTTTTTACCCTATGAACCTAGTGCCTTATTGTACCATGATGTCTCTCTCTCATTACAAATGAAACCTTTTTCTATTATCCATTGATTTCAATATTCAAATATTATACTGTTCAGTCCATTTTCTTTTTTATTGTATAGCCTGTCAAGCATTATGGCTATTTTCTGAAAATTGACAGACATTGCCACTAAAGGGATAACTTTATAACTGGTCTTGAAGCATAACTACCATATACTGTATTAACGTGTGTCTGTAAATTGTCATCTAGATTTGTTGTTAATGCTTGCGAAAAACTGAAAGGCTGCCAACCCAGCTAGATAGAATTTTGTAAATAATTCTATGTCATTTTAAATATTAATAAAATCCACAGGTTGTTTCACAAATGTAAAGAAAACTGTGTTCAATGCTGTACTTCAAAAATGTAACCACAGTGCACTGTGCTGGAAGAAAGCTGATAAAGTAAAGCATTTTATGACTGTTTGGTCTCAAAGCTCGTAGACAGAATGTCTGGACTAAGGAATTCCTTCTATTGTTTTGAGGCCAGAGTTAATTGCTAGATTATTCTTGTATACGTGTCTTTTATTGCTGTGGTTTTCTGGCCAGGTGCAAGATCAAAGAAACTGTTAAAACTCAGAGTTTCTATTAGCCTGGGAAATTAAATCAGAAGTGTCAAGAATGATGTAATCTAAAATAAGCCAGCAGTGATGTATTATCAATTTAAGACTTTCTCAGAGAGAGAGAGAAATCAAGCATTTTGGATTTTGTCTAAAGAACATCCACTCACCAGTACTCTTCCTTTGCTCTGTATGTAGTACTCTGCTTTTGCTCTGTATGTATGTAAGACTTTAGTATTTCTCTTAGAAATAGATAATAGGAAGTTTAGACTAGCTGTTTTCTATATTTATGGCAGACTATTCTACAATATTATTTTAAGCATTTTCCTGTGTCAGAACTCTTGACTAGCACTGTGTTGAATTGAGGAGATTTGTATTGTGTTTTTTATTATTTCTTATTAAATATGTTAAACCTTTCAACTGTGGCTGTTTTGTGTAGAGATAATTTAAGCTCTAGAGTACATTGCGTGTATATTGTGATACTGTACAAAGGCACTCCAATAAGCCTTAAAAGTTCTGGTCACACTTACTATTTGGATAATAATATTGCACAATAAAATTGGACACTCTTTGGGAAGGGCCTCATTGGTAGCCGATAAATAGGGGTTCTGGTGGCAGTGGATTACTACCTTATAGCCTGGACAGAAGGGGCACAGATAGTGAACCTGTGCCAGCCTTCCCCAGGGGTGTCTGTGTGGTTGTATATAAATCATATCTCAATGTGTGTGTGTCAGCTACTTGGGCAAGGACACGAAGCACTGGTTGGACAGAGGGAGTGCTGGGAGGACGTGGCTTGGAACCCTGGCTAAGGACTCCATTTTATAGCTGTGCCAGTGGGGAGTCTTATTGGGGATCTGGAGAGAAAGAGAGAAACCAGCCTCAGACTGACTGTGATCTCTTTGTGCTCTTAAGGGAAATTGTACTTTACTGTGTGCATATTTGTTATCTTCACCAATGTGCACACCCCTCACTGGTGCTAGTGGTGAGGAGTGAGGCTCCTTAATTACTGAGCCAGTGCACGGGCATCACAATGCTATTTACCTTTCTTAACTTTTATGTGCTGTAATTGATGTCTGCCTCCTAAATTTTTGTGTGAAATACCCTATAAATATTTATGAGCTATAATAATTTACTAAAACGTATGCTTTCTGTATTTCAGATTTATACCTTTACATACTCTTGTCAGTGTCCTTTTAACTTTCTAATGTACAATAAAGTGCTCTGTAATCTGTAAGTTAATTAACAAATTACATCTAACCTGTTATACCTTGAGTGTATTGAAATTCTGCCTATTCTTTAGATAACTCATCTTACTAAGCCTTTCACTTTACCCTTTAATTAATGACTGTATAAATGATTCTGTCACTTTACCCTTAAAACTCACTGAATAATGTGAAGCAGAAATATATAACTGAGTATTAATGTTACATTCTGAAAATGAACTGAAATGTACTATACTGAACACATAACTGAGTATGTCATATTCTGAATCTTGACTGAAGTTTACATTACTGGACATTTACAATAGCTGTGTATAAATGTTATAATCCGGAAACTAACTAAAGTAATACTAAAGGAATCCACAGCAACCACCAACACAGCAGACCAATGATTCAGGAAGAAAACAGGAACCAGAGCCACGATTTTTATTGCACTTAGCGCCTCAGCTACCGCAGCCTTCTTTGAAGGCTGTGGTAGCCAAGGCGCTAAGTGCAATAAAAATCTTGGATCTGGTTCCTGTAGTTTTCTTCCTAATACTAAAGGAATATCTTTTGCCAGTGTTACCTAAACACAGATAAAAGCATAACTGAAAACTGGTAATGTTATATTCTGGAAACTAAACTATTAGCACTTTTTCCTGTCAGTATTGTCTGAATATAGTCTAAGCACTGGCTTTGTCCCAGCTGAGTGGAAAAAGGCCATTGTTATCCCCTTGTAGAAAGGTGGTGCTTCCACTGACCCTGGGAACTACAGACCTATTAGCCTGACTAGCTTTATCTGCAAGGCCATGGAGAGAATCATCAGGACCTTATCAACAAAGACATTGGTAACATTCAAACACTTGACCCTACTTAATTTGGATTTGTCAAAGGGAGATCATGCCTGTTAAACTAGGTGGACTTCGAAACAGTCACCAAGGCCCTTGATGAGGAGAAACCTGTGCATACAGTCTACCTAGACTTAGCCAAGCCTTTTGACACTATCTCCCACTCAGGCATAATTGACATACTCACCCAGCTAGGTATCAATCCATATATCATTAGATGGTTCACTAACTGTCTCAGTGATAGAACCCATATAGTCAAAATAGGGGAATCCACCTCCAACAACAGACCTGTAAATGGTATTCCACAGGGTTCAGTTGTGGGACCTCTACTGTTTGGAATCTACTTCTCCGAAGTGCAAGCTAAAACTAAAGGTCTGTGGCTGACAAAGTTTGCTGATGACTGCAAACTGGGAGTGGACATAGAATCTCCAAACAATTTCAACATCCTAAAAGAGGGTCTTACACAAACAAATGACTGGTGCCAAAGTCATGGCCTTAAACTTGATGCAAAAAATGTGTTATCATCCCTTTCAGTAAGAGTGATGTTCCTGCTAACTACTGCATCAATAACACCACCCTAAGTACGCACTCAGTGGTGAGAGACCTAGCAGAAAGGTTGACAGCAACCTTACCTTTGATCACAATTTCTTCACTGTGGTAGGAAGGGCATTCTGTATTGCTCACCTCATAAGTAAGGGCATTGCCTCCAGAAAAAAAAAAGTTATAACCTCCTTGTATTCTTCCCCTATCAGGCCAAAATTGAGTATAATGCCCCTTTTGTTATGTACCTTTCCCAACACCTGCGGCAATTGGAGAGACCACAAAAATTCCTCACAAGGAAAATTCAAGGTCTTCAGCATCTGTCCTATGAGAATCATCTGAAGTCACTGTATCACTGTATGACTGTTACTTTATTCTGTTTCATACAGATTACTCAAAGGAGATCTCTGCCTTATGTATAAAGCAATCTTTGATCCTGCTTTATTGGAAATGCATATCCGTAAGTCAAATGGTACATGGGTTACTCACTCTAATGGTGTTAACCTGGTATGTGACCTTAATAAAACCTGCTGGAGGGAGAGATTTTGTCTCCCAGAGGTTGCCACACCTTTGCAACACACTCCCATTTCATGTCAAGCAGAGCACCTCATTGACCCTCTTCAAACACAATTTGGGCGATTGGATGGGTAACTATAAATTCACCCTAGGGGTTCCACTTATGTTCATCTTGGACAGGGATGATAGGTGCTCATCACGGAAATAAGGGTAAAACTTGGCCAGGCTTGCAAGGCTCCTAGTAACCTCCTATGATCCTATGAACATAGATAAACTGAAAACTAGTACTGTTATACAATTGTCTGAACATGAGAACATTTACATACTTAATACCTTTTTTGACAGTGTTACCTGAACACAGAAAAAAATAAACTGAAAACTACTACTGTTAAAAATAAACTGAAATCTGATAAGGTTATATTCTGGAGACTTAACTGTTAATACCTTTTTGTCAGTATTGTCTGACTAAAGATAAAAACATAAACTGAAAGCTAGTACTGTTTATATAACTGTCTGAAACCATGAGAACATTTACATACTTGCTCTAACTCATACATGTTAACTTTAAGCAAACAATGAAGAAATAACTGAAACACATAGACAGTCGACTTCTGCACCACAGCTCTTGTCAAATTATGCTCTGCACTGTCCCAGTCACTGATGATGTATTGCAAGGCCTGCTTTAATGTCCAAGTGTCATTTTTATTGTTAGGCCTTTTAAACCTCTCTTTTTTATCTCTTGTGCAAGGCTGGGTGATTAAAGTTCTTGATTGGTTTTAGTATCAGGTCCTTAAAATATCATTTGCAGTTTTAACAATTATAAAATGATGGCACTATGTGTTACCCTGACTTTATTTACATTTTTATGCATGAAATAAACATTTGATGTTAATAAACTCTTGCAAGTCTGTAAGCAAACTATTAATGTACTACAATGACAGGAAAAGGCTGTAACATTATTATTAAATCAAACTGAAACCTCAGTGACATTATGTTTCCTGTCATAACCTCAAATGAAACTAAAGTAGTAATCTAACACGGTTCATTTCTGCACCTTTATAAAATTAATCTTTAACTGTTGAATTTTCTACTTTTACTCTTGTGACCCTCAGGTCCGAACATACTGTTCTATGTGTGAAACTCTACCCACTGTCTTAACATAGTTGTTTCTTTAGCTGACATCCCTTAACTTTTCAGTACTACTGAATGCTGCAAGGATTTATTATTACTGTCGACAATTTTCTTGGATTAGTAGTAAGAATTATAACTGCATAAAGTATTATGAAGAATACTGTTTTTAATTCAGCTTGGTGAGCTGGCCTATAATCTGATCTGGTGTGCTTAGTAAACTGCAATTTCTGCATGAAATAGATACAATTTTAAACTGATTACATGGATACCTTTATAACTAGAGTTAAATTGATCTGATTCTGGAAGTTTACTTGTTCATAGGTTCATAGGTTCATATGTCTGCCTTTTATACAAGTATGTGCAGTTTCTTTATCTGTACGTTTACCCGAATGTCCTTTATACAACTTTGTGAAATTTCTTTATATAGAAAATGAACAATTACAGGAATCTGTCTACTTCCAAGTTTCTTTATATAGTTGTGATGATGTGAGGTATTGCTATGCTAGGAGAAATACAGTAGTGGGTGTGGAACATATGCCAGCACAGCTAGCTGGAATTTTGTAAAGAATTATATGTCATTTGTATATCTAACTGATTTTTACAGATGCTTGTGTTGAAAAATGTATTTGTAAAGCTACTTGTGTTAAAATGTCCCAATAGCGCCTTACTGGGCGGAAAAAGTAATATACATGCATTATTGTAACTGTTTAAATGTATATAAAACTACCACCAACTCTCTCCCAAGCATCCAATAACCACAGCTTCATCCTGTATTCCTCAAATTTTCCATCTCTTTTTAACTTTTCCTACTTTCATCTCTTCAATAATAAGATCTTCTCTCTCACCCCCCCATCTCCCCGAGATTCAGACTAAAATACTACATCTACAGCTCCTCAACTCCCAAATTGTATTTATCAATTTATTTACATTTGTTTACTGGGAAAGTCTGACTGGGCTAGAGGCCTCTTTTCAGCAGAGGCCCAAGGAGAAAAGTTCCACAGAAATATAAGCAAAATACAATAATTAAATAGTGCAATAGTATACATATAGTAAGATGCGGAATACAAAACATCCAGTTAGTCTATACAAAGAAATATTCAGTATTGTTTTCTAGTAGATACAAGTTCAAAAATAAAAACACACAAGAATTTCAGTAAAGATCACTGTGACAATAGTAAAATTAATACTGCGTACATATTAATAGTTATGAACAAATGAGACTTTCCCTATTTGCTAGAATTCTCCTCCTAGCTGGAGATATATACCCTGATCCAGGTCCCTCCAAAGCACTACCCACTTCTATTCAAAAGACATCCGCACTTCCCTATACCCATGTCATCATCCCACCTCAACTCCCTCCTTCCAAAACCCTATTTATTTTATCTATTAACATTCAAAGTCTGCTAAACAAAACCACTGAACTTCACTCTTTTATTTCCCATTGCACTCCACATATCTTAACATTGTCTGAAACTTGGCTAAAACCCCATATCTCAAACAATGAAATTCTACATCCAGGCTACAATATCTACAGCCATGACAGAATCTCAAAAAAAGGAGGTGGTGTAGCCATGATATACTCAGAACAACTGAACCTCTTTTCCTTATCCTGTCATCCACCTGATTTTCAGCCTGCTGAACTTCTAATTCTGTCATGGATGTTAGAAAACATACCCTATGAAAGTGTAATACTGGGTGATGTAAATATTGACTGGAAACCACTAACTGGAAACTCCCCTACCCAAAGTATCAATCTCTTTGGATTCACTCAGCTCATCACAACTACAACCTGCCTTAACAAACACTCCATCTCTGGTACTACCCTTGATTAAATACTGACTACCGACCCACATCTTTATCACAACCCCACTACTCTTCCTGACACTCTGAGCGACTGCCCACCTGCCTACCTACACTCTAAGACAGTCTACACTAATACATAGAGCACATCTCTGCAAAGACTGTCATAAACTCTCTAGCTTCAACCCCACAACATTTAATGAAAGACTCTCCTTAATAAGATGGCCCTTTCTACATAGTCTTCCCCTTAATAATGCTGTGTTAATATTCAATGGCATCTTCTTAGAAATTCTAAACACACTAGCACCTCTCTGGAAAATCAGAATCAAATCTAATCATGCCCCGTGGCTCACTAAAGACCCTTGTTCCTTTATGTGTCAGAGAGATTCTGCCTGGAAAACATGCCAAAAATCTAAATCCCCTACTCGCCACCAGATATTTAGGGAACTTAGAAACAAACAAAAAATATCCCCAATGACAAGAAAAAGTTCTACCACAACACCCAAACCAGCCATCACTCTAATCCCCAAAACTTCTGGAGAACCACCAGCACTATCCTACACCCTGGTGCCCCTCAAACAACTAATCCATACCCTAACAATTCATCACATGACACTTCCTCCTTCCTCAACCACTACTTTATTAATTCTATTCACAAACTCATCAACACTGACCACAGCCTCAATATTACTACTCCTTCCCAGACAGCCTCCAATCAAACCCTCTGCTCTCCCAAACCTATACCCACCACATACTTTAAATCTCTCCTCCTTAATCTTAAACCAGGTTTACTCTCTGCTGAAAAACTACCTCCCCTCTTTCTCAAACTCGCAGTCAACTCTATAGTCTACCAGTTTCCATACTTATCAAATGATCAATTCGCAAAGCCACTGTACCTGACATTTGGAAGTCTTTCTATGTAACACCCCTGCATAAAGGAGGCAACTCTAGCGATCCATATAACTTTAGACCCATAGCTATACTCTCCCCCTCTCAAAAATCTTGGAAAAATGCATGCATAATCAACTTTTTGATTTTGTTATCCTAAACAGTCTCCCGGCACCCATTCAACATGGTTTCCATCCAAACAATAGTACCACTACTGCTGTTTTATCTTTCACTCATACAGTTGCTGAAGCCCTTGACAATAATCAGCTTGTCTCGTGTCTATTATTAGACCTATCTAAAGCCTTTGACACGGTATCCCCTTCCGTACTCTTATCAAAGTTAGCCAGCTTTAATCTCTCAATCTTCACTCTTAATTGGTTTTCCAGCTCTCTCTTAAATAGAATGCAATCTGTCAGATGGCATTCCCCCTACTCCTCCTTCCTAACTATCCATACAGGTGTTCCCCAGGGCTCAATCCAAGCACCTCCTCTATTCAACATTTTCACTAATGACCTCCATACCTCCTACTGCCATTCCTCTCTTATTCAGTAAGCTGATGATTCTACTCTCATCTCCTCTTCTGATTGTATCTCTAAACTTCACACTCTTACCCAAGACTCTTTTATCGCTGTTGAAAGATGGCTCACCAATAACCAGCTTATTTTAAATCCTAGAAAGACCAAACTTTTACTCTTTCTCCCAAAATCACTGTCTCACCTTAATCTTACCTTTATCATCTCCTGCTTAAATAAAACCATTATTAATGTTGAAGGTCGCACAAAACTACTAGGAGTTATTATATTAAAATTTGAACTTCATGTCCACCAATCTATCAGAAAAACAAACCAAAAACTTGGTCTACTCTATAGAAATAAAAAATTCCTAATTCATGGCGCAAATTAAAGGTCATACTGCTAAACGCTAGGAGTCTAAACATGAAACTGCACTCATTGCAAGTATGCTTAACCCTGGAAGATGCTGGCATTTGTACAGTCACAGAAACCTATCTCAAAGCTGCGGAGAACACCCCAGCCATACCACATTTCTTATCCTATTATACATTCAGACCCCAAACCATGGGCAGCAAAGCAAATGGAGGTGGAGTTGCAATATATATATAAAAGACATACACACTTCCAGGCTGGCTAAACAGTATGATGCACAGGAGAAACTCCAGGTGCAGTTAACCATTGACATGATTGCTACAGGCCCCCAACATTTTCACTCAGGATGCCCACTCCATCTATCTGGACCTCTTCGAAGCTATCAAGATTCAACCCTTTACTTAATCCTGGGTGACTTTATCTATCCAGCCATAGATTGGAAGAACTACTCATGCCAAAACACAAATGCCCAGAGATTCCTTGATTTTGTCAATGCAAATACCTTGGACTAGCTGGTCGACTCCCCCACGACAGGTGCAACATGAGTAACCACTGCCACATCCCTACAGTGCCATCCTCCCTGGTAAGCTCCAACCACAAACAATCACTTTCGATGTCGCCATCTCCCCCGACCCCCTCCCCAGCTAAAGTCAAACAAAAAAATGTTCCAAAGCTGATTATAACCTCCTGAGGGAAGGTATAAACAGCTTCCCAGACCACTCCCCCTCCATTGGAACAGGCACATAGGTCCAAAACTACACCAAAGTACTATATGAGCATTTATATAGCTGCATGGAATCAGGAATACCTGACAGGACAAAATCATCCTCCTTAAGGAAGAGTAAACGTGTCTGGTGGAAATCAACAATAAATAAACTCTATAATAAAAGGAAAAAAATGAAATGCTGTCCAGGACCAAGAAGGAGCAGGTGCCTAATTGGAAGCAATCTCTCCTTAAACTGAACAAGCAAATAAGAGCTTTAGTGAAATCTTCCAAAGCAAACTTCATGTCCAAACTGGCCACATCTACTAAAGACAGTCATAAGGCCTTCTTCACATATGTCTGCAATCTCAAAGGAAGCATTCAGATCTGCTCAGAGCTGGTTGTTAAGGATACCACATACACAAACTCCGTAGATATAGCCAACCTGCTGGCAGACAGGTTCAGTGAAAACTTCACTCCTCTGTCCCCCCCATCAGTAAATCAGGACATCCCTAGCACCTAACGCCTCCACTTATCTGTAGGGAGCAAGTCATCACTGCCCTCTCAAAGGCGAGAAATACATCCTCCATGGTACCCGATAACATCCTAGGCTGCATCCTACTTGAACTCAGGCAGTAACTTGCAGCACCATTAGGCACCCTGTTCAACCAAAGCCTGAGTACCGGCTTCTTCTCAGCCAAGTGGAAGATAGCCACTGTACTGCACTCGCACAAAGGTCGAGCATCCACCTATCCAGGAAATAATAGACCCATCAGCCTAACTACCCTGATCTGCAAGACCATGGAGCGGATTGTCATGGACCTCATTAACAAGGACATTGGCAACTTCCAGACACTGAATCCCACAAAGTTTGGTTTCATCAAGGGGAGGTCATGCCTGTTGAATTTGGTGGACTTCTTTGAAACAGTCACCAAATCCATGGATGAGGGGAAGACAGTGCACACCGTCTACCTTGACCTGGTCAAAGCCTTTGATTCTGTTCACAACTCAGGTATAATAGATAAACTCTCTCAACTAGGCATCAATCCGTATGTTACCAGATGGGTAGCAAACTGGCTCACTGATAGAACCCACCTAGTCAAAATAGGGGAAACCACCTCAAGCCATAGACCTGTAATGAGCGATGTACCCCAGGGATCAGTCTTGGGGCCTCTGTTGTTTGGGATATACTTTTCTGAGGTGCAGGCCAAAACCAGTGGGTTATGGCTGACCAAGCCTGAAGATGACTGCAAGCTAGGGGCTGTCATCAATTCTCCTTGTGATGTGGACATCCTCGAAGAAGGTCTCACCCAAACAAATGACTGGTGCCAGAAACATGGCCTCAAACTGAATACCAAAAAATGCATCATCATCACCTTTGGGGAAAGCGACATCCCCACAAATTATCACATTAATAATAAGGTCCTAAGCACGCAGTCAGTCGTGAGAGACTTGGGCACCCAGGTTGATAGCAAACTGACTTTTGACCACCATGTTGCCTCCATTGCACGGAAAGCTTTCTACATGGCCCACCACATTACTAAGGGTATCTCATTCAGGGACAAGGTGGTCATAACATCACTGTATTCTTCCCTTGTAAGACCTGTTTTTGAGTACAATGCCCCTTTCAGTATGTACCTCACAAAGCACATGCAGCAGCTGGAGAGAGCACAGAGGTTCCTCACCAGGAGAATTCAGGGCCTGAAGCATCTACCCTACACAGACAGGCTAAAGGGCCTGTCGCTCTACTTAGTCTCACACAGACTCCTCAGAGTTGACCTCTGTTTGGCATACAAAGCAATCTCAGACTCTGCCTTGATGGGACTGCTGCATATCCGCAGGTCAAGCTCCACTTGAGTTATCTACATGGGCAACCTAAACCTGGTCTGTGATATCAATAGGACTTGTTGACGGGACAGATTTGTGCCCCAGAGACTCCCCCTTCTATGGAATAGACTCCATCTCTACATCAAGCAGAGTACCTCATTAACCCTTTTTAAGCACAACCTAGATAACTGAATGGGGTACTGAAAATACACCCCTGGAATTGCACCCGTGTCCCTGCTGGGCAGGGGCATCAGGTGCTGACTTGTTGGAACATAGGCTAAATTCTTGGCTATGCTTGTAAGGGCCTCAGGGCCAATAGCCTGGTAATGTCCTATGATCCTATGACTCTAGAGTCTCTCTAGCTCAAGCCTGTTTATTTGCTAGCTTTCTCTATGCTGCCGCCATCCATACTAGCCTTCAATCTTCTTTATTTACTAAGCTTGAACAGACATACAATAAAATCGCAAAATTTGCTGGAAACTATCACACGTTTTAACACTGCCTAGCACTCAAGAAACTCCAGTGGCTCGAATTTCCCCATCAACTTCCACTCCCAGAACTTCATTTAACTCACTTCCTGCTCAACAAATTCTCAGCCTGTCCCTCCTTAGCTAATCTTGTAACCCACTATACCTCCACACGACCACTCTGTAGTACAGACCAACTCCTTTTTCAAAAATACAAACCCAATAAAACAAATATTATACAAACGTTCAACATTTCATAATTGGAATAAACTCCCACTCAACTTAAGAAGCATTGTACACAACACTTATTTCAAAAAAAGAACTAAAAAGTTAACCATCTAATTACTGGATATGCCCTTGTCAAGACCCTACATAAACACTTACCTCCTTCCTTCTACTACTTATTCAGTCTGCTAATCACTTCTATGATGTTAATTGCTTAAACTTCTTTATCTCCTATTCCATATGCAATAACAGTTATATAAAATTAATTCCACATGTGATGACCTGTAGTATTTTTAATTACTGTTTGTTTCTGGTGGACTACTCATATTTTTAAACAAACTGTACTACTGTTTGAATATTGTATGACTGTTTTATTTTTACTTTGCATATGTATCTGAAACTTTTCTCCTCTGGTCTCTACTGAAAATGGGCTGTTAGCTCAGTTGGAGCAACCCAGATAACAAATGTGAAATAAATAAATAAATATGTTTTACCAGAGGATACAGAAGGAGAAGATGTTAATATTAAACTTTGAAAATGTTTGGAAATTAAATTACTGGGCATTTTGAATGAAACCGGAGATGCATTGTCTGCAAGAAGTATGGTTTATTAGCTCCTGTAGGAAGAGTTGGAAGTGTTTTATGGTTTTATGACTTCCAGGAGCTGTAGCAGATATTAGCAATCTCTATATGTGTGTATTATTTACACATATGTGATAAATTCTGACAGCTTCTAGCCAAGGGGGGATGCATGGGAACCAGAAATCAGATGACCAGATGTATGTGATGTCATTTTGCAATCCATCACTAAAACTAACTTTTAGTACTAGGTAAGACTGAAGTTTTAGGAAACTCTGTAACCTGACAAAGAAGGATCTCTCACCTACTTCATCTTACCTTGCTCTGTTATGTAACCAGGGATTAATAATTGTTTAAATCAGTCAGGAAAATATAGTGAAATTAGTTAAGTATTGTTTTTCTGTGACTGTGTGAACCTGTCCACCTGTGTTATTTTTAATATTTCCTGTGACAAACTCCTATGTTATTGTAAATATATATTTAGTATTTTCATGTTTTTTATTATTTATTATTAAGTATATTTAACTTTTCATTGTGGCTGGTCTTTTACAGAATATTTTAATTTCTGAGAGTACTTGTATACATTTGATGACAGCTATGGCCACTCCTGAATGCCTTACTGCATTGGCCAAACATTACAACTTGTGTTAATATTAATTTCACTCAGTATAATTGGATACCCTTGTAAGACCCTTGGAGTAGCTGGCTTTGGGGCATCTGGTGGCAGTGTAACTACCTTATAGTCTGGGCAGAAGGGAGAATAACTAATAAATCTGTGCCAGTCTTACCCAAATGTGTGAGATGTTTGTGTGTGTGTGTGTGTGTGTGTGTGTGTGTGTGTGTGTGTGTGTGTGAAAATCAAATCTCATAGTGTGTGTGTGTGTGTCAGCTACTTGGAGTAGGGACACAAAGCTCTGGTTTCACAGAAAGGGAGTTGGAGGACTTGGCTTGGACACTCAGCTGAGGTCTTAACTCTACAGCTGTGCTAGTGGGGAGCCTTATTGTGGACCTCTGGAGAGGCAGAGAGAGAAACCCGGATCCCCGGCTGTGTGTGTTCCCTGTGTGATCTTAAAGGAAATTGTGCTTGATGCAGAGACCTGCATCTGGAAATACTGGGTGTATCCATTTTTGTTCCAAGTGAATACCCCACTCTCCAGTGTCAGTGATGAAGATTCAGGCTCTTTGATTACTGGCCCAGAGTGGGAACATTACAGTAGTATGCACATTTATTACTAGAGTTGAACTGATCTAATTCTGGAAGTTTTCTTGTCTGCCCTTTATACAAGTATAATATAGGAGTCAAACCTGTGGCTTTAATAACACATAATATTTATGATACACTCTTTTCATTCATGGGATCTGAACTTTGACTGTATTGTCACTTTTAAAATGTAGTATTGACTTTAAATTTTACATTCTGTAAACTAGCAAAACATCAATATATTATTTATGCATTGCAAAACCTTTTTACCATAATACAAAGCTCTTAACAATGTCTGCTAAACAAAACAATAACACAAAAAATCATTTGCCAGATCTTTAATTGTAAATCCTTTATTCTGTGAATTAACTTGACTGTCATTTCTTGTGTATCCTACACAACATATATGGTTACCCTTTTTTTCTAACTGGCCACACCCAATATATCTTTTCTGAGCACTTTAGCTGTGTGAAATGAACTGGAATTTATTTTATCTTTAACCCATAAATATGCTTGTTTCTACCATAACCAGTTTTTCAAATGCTGTACATTTGCACAATCTACTGCATGCAGATTCTTACAAGTGTCATCTGTGTGAACTACTGTACTTTCTGCAGCATTTTTATTTTTCCATAAAATCTTGCTACTGACTTGTTACTGGACTAGACAGTTAAGATGAGAAGGTAAACACTTGCACCACACCACACTCATCACATAGTCCCTCAAAACCTTCACCACCAAAACACACACATAGAAACACAAAACACACACCTACATTCACGGAGGCTCTCAGTAAAAACCGGCCCAAGTAACAGGGCCCTCCAAAGCAGATACACAAGCAACCTCCACCCCCCAACACAACCCAGATGCAACATAGCCCACAAACTCACTGTGCCACTCAACCACAGCCCATAAGGCATAACAATGTACCCATCACTCTAGTCATAGGTGACTCTATAGTCAGGTACACTGATGTTCCACTCACCAGGCTAAACAAGGAGAAAGTTACTGTCAGCTGCCTGTCAGGTACCAGGATCGGCCACATAATGCATGCACTCAGGTCACTCCACAACAAGTACAAATATGAGTCTGTCATTGTCCATGTTGGTGTGAATGGCCTGAGACGTACCTCCCTGGACTACATGAAAAGGGACATGGAGGAGATGTCCAATCTCGTAGCCCAGGCAGGTATGACCCTAGCCCTGTGTAGCATCCTGCCATCACCCAGAATGATACCACAGTACAAGGACAAAATGATTGACTTCAACAATTGGCTAAGCTTCTGGTGTCATTCTAAGGGGATCCAGTATCTGTCTGCCTGGGATGACATGATTAACAAACCACGATGCTTTGCCAGAGATGGCCTGCACCTGTTGACCCTGGGATTCTGGATACTGGCTAAGGGTCTAGCCACCCCTAAAGTGCCTTTTTTAGGCAAGGTTCAAATGACAAATTCACCACCGCAAGCAAAATCTGAGGGTATTGCTACTCCTTGCTAGAAGTCTAAACCTCAAAATGCACTCACTCGAGGCACTACTTAAAATGGAGAGCATTGACATCTGTGCAGTGACAGAGACCTGGTTCAAAGCTCCAGAGAGTACCCCTGCATTACCAGGCTATAATTCATGCCACACTTTTCTGCCACCTAACATGGACCAAAACACTAAAGGTGGAGGCGTGTCCATATTCATTAAGGATATCCACACCTCCAGGCTAGCTGCTCAGCATAATTCATCTGAGATTTTCCAAGTGCAACTAACTCTGGGCAAGACCGCAATCCAAATTGTAGCTTGCTACAGATCCCCCACCATGCCCCAGGATTCCCACTCCTCATTTCTTGATACACTGGAAAATATTAGGGTACAACCTAACACCCTAATAATGGGCGATTTCTACCCAACCATTAACTGGAAAACTACTCATGTACCAACTTATCCACACCCCCACCAGGGGCAGCAATATCCTAGACCTGGTTATTACCAACATGGGCAAGCGGTGCTCCGTACCAGAGGTCAATTCCTCGTTGGTCAGATCCGACCACAAGCTAATCACCCTAGACATCCACATCCCTCCCCCACCCCCCATTAGGGAAACCACCGTAAAAAAAATTTCTCCAAAGCCAACTTCACACTTCTTAAGACAGAAGTGGCAAACTTCACGACACCCATGCTGATGGATAATAGAGGTATGACTGCCTAATCCTACACAAATGCACTTTATAAGCACTTACACGAGTGCATGGATCATGCAATCCCTAACACAACCAAGATGCTATCCTCCAAAAAAAGGAAGCCAATCTGGTGGTCCCCTGCCATAAACAAACTCTACAACAGAAGAAAGAAACTGTTGCAAAAAGGAGTAAAATCCCATGATTGGAGGAACTCCCTGTTCAGCCTCAGTAAGAAGCTGAGATCCCTCATAAAGTCCTCCAAAGCTAGTTATGAAAACAAAATCGCCACTGACTCTAAAAACAACCCCAAAGCATTCTATAGCTATGTCAAGAATCTCAATGGCAATGCTCAGATCTGCTCTGAGTTACAGCACAATGGCACTTTATGTACAGAACCAACTGATATTGCCAACATCCTGGCAGATAGGTTCAGTACTAACTTTATCCCCCTCTCATCCCCTGAAGGGCCCATCTCTATACTGGAAGAATGCAAAGTTCCTGTAATCATAGCTGCACAGGTAAAAAAACACACTCTCCAAAGCCAGGAACACAGCATCCATGGGACCTAACAACATCCCAGGCTGCATTCTACATGAACTACAGAATGAACTGGCACCTCACCTAAGTACCATGCTCAATCATAGCCTCACCTCAGGCCATGTGCCCAAATGAATGGCACACAGCAATGGTTATCCCATTCCACAAAGTGGGAGCCACCACGGACCCCAGAAACTACTGCCCCATTAGCTTGACGAGCCTGGTCTGCAAGGCTATGGAATGTATCATCATGGAACTTATAAACAATGACATTGGTAATCTCCACGCTATGGACCCCACCCAGTTCGGGTTTGTAAAAGGCAGATCATGTCTTCTAAACCTGATAGACTTCTTTGAAGCAGTCATCAAAGCCGTAGATGATGGTAAGGTGGTTCACACAGCCTATCCAGATCTCGCCAAGGCTTTCTACACCATCCCTTACTCTGGAATTATAGATAAACTCATGAAACTAGGTATAAATCCCTATGTCACAAGATGGGTTGCCAACTGGCTCACTGACAGAACCCACACTGTGAAAGTAGCAGACACCAAATCCAACTTCAGACCAGTGACAAGTGGAGTACCACAGGGTTCAGTCCTGGCTCCTCTCCTATTTGGTATCTACTTCTCTGAAGTACAGGCTAACACAGAAGGTCTTTGGCTAATGAAGTTTGCAGATGACTGCAAACTAGGAGCCATAAACAAAACTCCAAAAGATGTGAACATCCTACAAAAGGGTCTCACTGAGACAGATGCCTGGTGTCAAAGCCATGACCTCAAGCTCAATGCCAAAAATTGCATTGTCATCCTTTTGGTAAAAACTCTGTACACATGAACTACCACATAGGAGGTAGTCTACTTAACACCAAAAGTGTAATAAGAGACCTTGGGACACAAGTGGATAGTAGTCTCTCCTTTGATAATCACATCACCACAGTAGTCAGGAAATCCTTCTACGTGGCACACCTCATCCAGGAAAGAAGATGTCATTGTTCCCCTTTACTCGTCACTCATTAGACCCATTATAGAGTACAACATCCCTTTTGGTATGTACCTCACAAGACATCTGCAACAACTAGAAAGGCCGCAGAAATACCTCACAAAGAGGATTACTGGCTTCAAACAGATGCCCTACACAGACCTTCTCAAAAAAACTGCAGCTTTACTTCATCGCATATCACCTACTCAGAGGCGATCTCTGCCTAACACACAAATCTATGTCAAACCCAGAGCTTTTGGACATGCTCCACTTAAAGAAATCCCAATGCCTCTGAGCTACATGCTCTAGGGACCTAAACCTTGTCACCACAATAAACAGAACATGCTGGAGGGATAGATTCCTGTCCCAGAGACTTCCCATACTCTGAAACAAACTACCTATCTATATCAAACAAAGCTACTCATTAGCACTCTTCAAGAAAAATCTTGATGATTGGATGGGAGATAGGAAATTCCCCCCGGGGATCACTTCTGTGGTTCTGCTCAACAGGGGCACAGGAAAATAATTTTCTTGGGTGGCGAACGCCAGGATACCTTTTGGCTAGGCTTATATAGGCCCTAGGGCCAATAGCCTAGTACCTACCTATGAACCTATGAACCTAAAACAACATGTAACTCTGATGACATGTCCATACCTAGTACAGAGCTGTTATACGTTGAACTGTTATTTGCTGTAATCTTTGACCCTTTAAATCCTGACAAAACTACATTTCTATCCTGTAATGAAGATCTGTCTGTAACTGAAGGTGATTTGTCTGTATTAATCGGTACATTATTTAGTAATTTTTCTGTAAACAATAAAATATTATTGTTTCTTTTAATCTTAAACAATGGCAGGTAAATGCTCTGGTTTGATGCTGGACTGCCACACACTTTATAGATAATCTGAAAATCCTGTGTTATAGAACTAGCAACAACAATGACTTGAGCTATGGAATGCATTTTTTCTTTACTTTGCTCTGAAACAGAAGTTTGGGATGAAGTCTGTATATTATTTAATTATCAGACTGATTAAAATCTGTACTTTTGTCCCCCTCAGTGCAATATTTGCACTGGCTTGTATATGTGTATTTACCATATTGCAACTTAACTCCAGACTTTAAATTATATGTGCTGTAACATTTACACTGCTGTTTGAAAACTGTAAACAATTACTGACAGAAGCTGACTCATTTGCAAATTATGAGATAGTTTGTCTGTTGTAGATTCTGCTATGATTTAACCCTTTTGCATCTGAAAAGATTTGACATTTCAGAACTAATAACCTTTAACTTTAAAAGAACACTTCTGGAACACAGTTTTTAGACTGCTTTGCCCAATTTTTTAGTTTAAATCAAATATTTACTGGTGTTTTAACTGTTGGAGTATTAATTGACATGTTTATGCAAATGAGTTTTACTGATGAATTTAAACTTTTCTGAACTGTTAGCTAAAAGTGCATATAAAGTCTTATATAGCTTTATGATTTTAGAAGAATGTGTCCTGTCGTCTACAGCTTTTTAACATTTTCCTTGCTTCTTGGTTGTGTGACATCACACTGGAAACTTGAAAGATTGTAACGATGATGAAGTATGCTGCTGTTAAAAGGAAATTGTCTTTTTATGTTTTGAAGGAGCACTGCTGAAAGTTGTAAATTTTCTGAAGTAGTGCTGGTCTGTTGAAGTTTTTTGAGGCTTTTTTTGAAGTAAATGTTAGTGGTCTGCAATTTGTTTAACAGCTGTAATTGTTGTATGCAAAGGTATATTGTTTGCTTTGGTTGTTTCTTGTATGAAGTTCACTATCTCCCATCTGGAAAAACACTGGTATGCTGCTGAAAAGTCTATTATGAAACTTTTGCTGTAGTTACTGATAGACTGGAAAAAGATGTTACTGTAAATGCAGCTGTTTCTGTTGAAATTCTGAAAAAGTACTCCAAATGAGCACCGATACCTGTAGTATGATTGCTGATAAGGTTGCTTTGAATGAAACACTGTTATTCTGTAGATTGCTCTGTAAAACTCATGTAGTCTGACTGCTGATGCAAGGTTGCTGTGGGGTTCCCCCCATTCATAGTGGCTTGCCATTGGAAGAACTGATAAGACTGTATTATTAACTGAAAACAGATGAGATGAGATTGGAATAAAAGTCTTTACCTGTTAAGTACCCAAACCTGTGTTGAACAGGTGCCAGTCTCTCCTTTATGGGCCAAGTCTTTTGTACTTTTACAAAACATATGCTACAAACATGGTAGTTTGGTTAGCAACCTTGATGAGTGATGGGAAACCACAGATTTGTGCCAGGGGTTCCACCTGTGTCCCTCATTGACAGGGGTGACAGGTGCTGACTGAGGTTTCTTTTTTGGGGATAAACTCTTGGCTAGGCTTGTAAGGGCCCCAGGGCTATTAGCCTAGTAACCTCCTATGATCCTATAATGCTTTATTAGATTTTAACAATATCTGAATACTGTCTCCAGTAACAGTGCTGATAAAAAATAACAGTCTGTAAAAATTTGGGAGTGCTGGATAACAATTACAGTGCTGATAAATATTTCCAAAGTTGCTGCACATATATTCTGATTCTCCTGAATAGTAGCAACTGAAACAGTCTTTTCATCCTGAATGGTATAAATATTGGACCTGACTTCTGTACTTCTGCTTAAGTATCTGTTCTGCAGTCCAAAACCTAACTTCCTTTCTGAAGTGCTGGATATTTAATATTTTCTGTATGTTAGTCTGAACTAACTTACTGATTTCACTGACTGTGTCTGAAGTATATTCTCCCAATACCAACAACCCGGCAATGTTTTACATGCTTTCTTTAGCCATGGTTTCCCAAGGCTTGTCTTGCATTTCAAAGTATCCTTATCTATCATTATACTGTAAGTGCATCTTTCCATTGAGAAAGGAAAATTCTGTATTTCTGCACATTTCATGGTTTATCTTTCCTTTCTAATGAATTGTCTTTCCCTTAAACTAAATGCATACATAAAAACACAAGTCTGATTCTGTATATTCCGGTGTATTATTCTACCTTAATGTATTATAGTAAATTCACTAAAATGCCCTCAGTCAAACATAACATTTTTTACAAAACTCCAGCTAGCTGTGGTGGCATATGTACATATGTACTGCCCTATTCTCCCTGGCACAGATGGTACTACCTAATTACATCACAACTTATATCATGTATCTTTAGATTCCATTTGCAACAAGTCAAAGTAAACTTTATTGTCATTCAGAAATCACACAAGTGCAAAAACTGAATGAAATTCCGTATCTCCAGACTCAATGTGCAGACAACATATAGACTTTTTTCACAGATGTTTACACATGTAACCCCTGGCTATTACATCACAGACATGCAGGTAGACAGACTAATATTGCACATAATTAGAAACACATCTGAACACTTACTTGCATGAGACATTAGTATTGCACAGGTACTTGGTTAAGACATTGCATTGATCCTTGCACAGAAAGAGACATTGAGTATTGCACTGTGAATATTAGAGTATTGCACTATGGACTTTAGCGTATTGCACTATGGTTAATTTATGAATTTGCATATATTGCACTGAAAGAAGATATATTTTACTGCATTGCTACTGCCCTAGATGGCCTATAAGTTACAGTCATGGTGAATATTGCACTAAGTATTAGGTGAGACTGGTAACCAGGTTCTTCCATAAATTGAGACAGTTTCTACTGACCCAATTGGACATCATGGAGTGTAGTGGTTATTAGAGTTCAGCAGCTTGATGACATTAGGGAAGAGGCTGTTCCTGAAACTTGTAGTTCTGCAACGTATGCTTCGGAAGCGCTTTCCAGACGACAGATGCAGGAATAGTCTGTAAGCAGGGTGAGTGCAGTCTTTAATTATTCCTCTGGACCTGCTGCGACATCTGGATAAGTACAAGTCGTGGGTAGGTGGTAAGGTGGTCTGAATGGTCCTCTTGGCTGTCTTCACCACTCTATGGAGGGATTTGCGCTCAGAGGTAGAGCAGCTTCCATACCATACTAAGAGGCTGTTTGTCAGGATGCTATCTAGCATACCTCTGTATAAGGTAGTGAAAACTGCCGATGGGAGATTCGCTGTCCTCAGCCTTCTTAAAAATGTGCATCCTCTGGTGTGCTTTCTTGACTATGGCATTTGTATTTGTGTTCCAAGACAAGTCCTCACCGATGTGCCCTCCCAGAAACTTCATGCTTCTCACTCTTTCCACTGTTTCCCCATTGATGGTGAGGGGAGAATGCTCCTTGCGATTTTTCCCATAGTCCACGATTATCTCTTTTGTCTTGTTCACATTTAGTGCTAAGTTGTTATTTCCACGCCAGGTAATGAGTTGTGCCACCCCACCTCTATATGCTGTTTCATCATCATTACTGATGAGGTCCAATACTATTGTATCATCAGCAAACTTGATGATGTGATTTGTATTGTACCTGGCTGTACAATCATGTGTTAACAGGGTGAACAGCAAGGGACTTAGCACACATTCTTGTGGAACTCCAGTGTTGAGTGATGCTATCTGAGGAGTTTTTCCTACGCATACTTTCTGGTGTCTGTCTGTGAGAAAGTCAAGAATCCAGTTACAAAGTGGAGTGTTGATGCCCAGTTGGAGTAGCTTCATTACCAGATGAAGTGGGATGACTTTTTTTAAAAGCAGAGCTGAAGTCAATGAATAATACCATCGTGAAGGTGTTTTTATTTTCAAGGTGTTCCAGCAGTAGATGGAGTGCTAGAGAGATGACATCTGCCGTAGAGCGGTTTGCTCGGTAAGCAAACTGCAGAGAGTCAAGATCAGCAGGCAGCCCAGATGTTATGGCATCCTTGACCAGCCTTTCAAAACACTTCATCACTGTGGAAGTGAGGGCTACAGGGCGGTAGTCATTTAGTCAAGATGATGGAGACTTCTGTGGTAATGGGATGATTGTTGTATCCTTGAAGCATTTCAGAACTATTTGCTGACTCAGAGTTATTGAAGATATCAGTGAGGACATTTGTTACTTGCACTACACAGTCCCTGACCACATGCCCTAGGATGTTGTCAGGCTCAGCTGCTTTTCTCAGGTTAACTCTGTGCAGTGCCCTCTGGACATCAGCTGGGTTAAGGGTGAGCATCTTCTCATTTTGGCCGATGGGCATTTTCTTTGTTATTGTTCTGTTCCCTTCCTCAAATCTGCTGAAGTAGACATTCAGCTTATTTAGGAATTCCTTCTTGTCCTCACATTGTGAACACAGGGGTCTGTAGTCAGTTATGGACTGGATACCCTGCCATAGGCGCCTGAGGTCTTTTTGGTCAGAGAAGTAGCTCTGGATCTTTCTGCCATAGGTGCATTTTGCTTCCCTCACTCCCTTGTTCAGATTTGCTCTGGCTGATGTTCATCATGTTTCACTGTTGCAGTCATTACTCTTGGGTTATCCTGCTGGCAGGCTACCCGCAGTCGGCCAGAATTCCAAAGTCTAGGTCCAGCATCGGTTGCTGTCGCTTCTTCCCTGACGTCAGTGCACCAGGGATATAAAAGATGCAGCCAACGCCATTTTCTTCAGTCTTTCTTGCCACGCGGTGCCCAAAGCAAAAGCAGTTCGCAAGTGCCGGTCAGCCGACTCCTGAGATTTTCAAATCTGAATTTCAGAACCGAAGTCTTCATTAAAGCTAAGTACCCCGTTGGGGAAACTTTTTTCTTGCTCCAGACTGATGTCAGAAAAAGTTAACAATTGTATTTCTTGTGGGAAGCAAATACCTCATAAGGATTTTCACTCTTACTGTATTCCTTGCCTAGGCCCTGATCACAACATTCCTAGCTGTCGGTTTTGTGCTAGCTTCAACCAACGCACTATCAAGCGTCGGTTCGATTTTGCATTTCATTACTTTGGCCGAAGATTTAATTATATAATGCCGGCGGAACAGCCAACAACCGCAGTTTACAAAAAAGGCAAGGACAAGGATAGGCATCCGAGGTCCAAAACCGATGACGAAGCCTCTTCTAGGCCAGTCGTCGGTTCGCTGGTTTTCAGTGAGGCGCTTTTGCAGCCCCTGGCGCCTGCTACCTCAGAGCCACAGGCCGCTACCGACTCCCACGTGGAGCCGACTGGGCCTCTGGAAACTCAAGGTATTGGACACTCGGAAATCAATCCCTCAGATGGGTCCAGAGCCGCTGAGCAGGCATCTGCTTCTGAGGGTGTCTTCAGACCTACACAACTACATATTAAGCCATCCTCAGCTTCAAAGACAAAGACTAAAGCAGCTCTAAAGACAAAGAAACACGTACAGCATTCTCCTATTCAGACTTCCATGCCTAAAAAACAGATGCTCAAAATGGCCGAAAACCTAATTATTTTGATCAGTGGCTCCCATCCCCCTCCTGATAAGAGGCCTAGGCAAGAGACAGAGTATGATTCTTCTGATCAGGTATCTATTTCCTCTGATTCCTCTTCTGAACAGGATTACTCCATGCTTCCCTATGAGGATTCTGATGCTGAAGAATCCATTACTTTAGCCTCTCCTCCTGAGGACTATTCTTTTGGGGAAACACTGCATACTGTGAGGGAGCATTTCCACTGGGAGAGCCAAGACTATTCTGAGTCTAAGAAAAGGCTCAGAGACTTCCTGCTTCTTCCTCAGCATAGACCCCTTGCCATCCCACCTGTTCTAGACATTGTAGATTATGTATTTTTAGAGTCCGGACTGTCCCCTGACTCTTTACCCCCTGCACCTGCTAAGCCAGATAGATCCTACAGGGTCCCGGATTCTCATAAATTCCTATATAAAAACCCCGCTGCTGACCCAGAAACTATTTCTCAGGGTCCCAAGGGGGTTAAGGCTTCCACTGCAAAAAACCCTGTCCCCTCTGATAGGGATTCTAGGGCTCTAGACAGATGGGGAAAAAAGTATACACTTCTGCCACCCTGGCTGTAAGGGCTTTAAATTGTCAATTTCATATGCTTAAATATCAACAATATTTAATGTCTCTACTTAAACAGAAAATGTTGACAAATACTGAGTGTTCAGAGAACAAGGAATTGCAGGATTTATTGCATGCAACTGAACAAGTGGGAAAGCATACTTTGCAATGTGGTTATGATTCACTGGAGGCCTCTTGCAGGGCCGCTGTTGCAGGTTCTGTTATTAGAAGGCATGCTTGGTTAAAGGAACAAAATCTGCCTGATGATGTTAAAGTAAAATTATTAGATGCACCATTACAGCATGATGCTTTGTTTGGTACTAATGCAGAAGAGATGCTGAAAAAAATGGAGGATAAAGCAAAATCCATGCAGACAGTCAAGGATTTCTTACAGGTACAGCCACCCAGGTTTAGCAGGAACTGGCCTTCTAAAAATTGGTCCTTTCCAGTCTCAGACAGACCACAAAGAGGCAGATTCGGGCGTCCCAGAGGTAGATCTCAGCCCCAAGGCTCATACAGGCCTAAACAATGGGGTGCTCCTACCTCCAAAAGCGGAGATGACAAATCACAGCCTTACAGGAAACAGTCCCAATGACTTCCCTCTACCAGTTCCAAGCAGATGTTCTTCATTCCACATTGCTGCAGTCCTAACTATTGGGTAGTCCGCTGTCCAGTCGGCCCGAATACCAGAGTATATGGCTGACGTCGGTCAGGGCGCATTATACTGACGTCAGTACGTCAGGGTACTAATGCGCATGACCGACGTCATATCCTCAGTCTTTTTTGCCGCATGGTCCGATGCAGAAGCAGTTTTGCGAGTGCAGGTTGGCGTTCTGAAATTTTCTGAAGTCGGAGTTTCAGACCGAATCAGAGTTGGCTAAGTACCCCGTTGGGGAACATTTTGGTTTTTTCTTGCCTCAGTATTTAACCGGATGTCAGAAAAAGTGAATAACTGTATTTCTTGTGGGAAACAGATACCTCATAGGGATTACCATACCTTGTGTATACCTTGTTTAGGGCCTGAGCACGACGTTGTTGGATGCCGCTCTTGTGCTAGGTTTAACAAACGCACTATTAAGAGAAGGTTAGACTGTGCCAGGTTAGTGTTTGGGAAGCGTTGCAATTATAAAATGCCGTCGGATGCTCCGACGTCCGCTTCGTCCAAAAAGCGCAAGGACAAAACAGCGAAGCCTAGGGTTGATGAACCGGCAGTCCCGGACGCCAGTTCTTTAGTAGGCTCAGTGGAGCCAGAGGTTTTGCCAGGAGTTTCTTTGGAGTCTCAGGCAGAGACTTTACTGTTACAGGATGTGCCTTCTCAGGAGGTAGGCCAGGCTGAGGGGGCTTCTCAGGTACCTGTTCTTCCCTCTCTTCCCAAGGTAGTTAGAGCCTCTCCTTCTGTTTCCAAAACTTCTTTGAGAGGTAGGCCAAGTTTAGCTTCAGTGGGGGCTTCTCCTAGCACTTCAGGTTCTGTGCCTAAGAAACATATGCTTAAGATGGCAGAAGATTTGATTACTATGATTAGAGGTTCTATGCTCCCTCCTGATAAGAGGCCTAGGGTGGAACCTGAGTTTGATAGTTTTGAACAGTGTTCAGAGGCTTCTGAGTCTTCTGCGGAAGATTTGCAGGAGTATCCTCCTTATTCTGATTCTGATGTGGATGATTCCACTCCTACAGCTTCTCCTCCTGAGGATTTCTCATTTTCAGAGACCCTGCATTCCATGAGGGAGCACTTTAAATGGGAAGGCCAGGATTACTCTGATTCCAGGAAAAGGCTTAGGGAATTCTTGTCTTTACCCCAGCATAGGCCCTTAGCTATACCTCCTGTGTTGAATGTGGTGGAAGATGTTTTGCAGAGGCTTCCTGAACCCTGATTCTTTGCCTCCTGCTCCTGTTAAACCTGATAGGTACTATAGGGTGCCTGAAGCTCATAAGTATCTTTTTAAGAGTCCTAGGGCAGACCCGGAAACTGTTTCTCGGGACCTAAAGGTGTTAAGGCCTCTGTGGTTAAAAACCCTGTTCCCACTGATAAAGAGGCAAGGGCTTTGGATAGATGGGGAAAGAAAGTGTATACTTCTTCCACTTTAGCCATGAGGGCGTTGAATTGTCAGTTTCACATGCTAAAATATCAAAATTATCTCCTTTCACAGCTGAAATCTAAGGTGGATGCTTTGGCGGAAGGTATTGAGTGTAAAGAGTTGCTGGATTTAGTTCATGTGTCTGAACAAGTGGGTAAGCATTCTTTGCAATGTGATTTTGATGCTGTACAGGCCTCCTCGAGGGTGGCTGCCACTAGTTCTGTTCTTCGCAGGCATGCCTGGTTGAGGGATCAGAATTTAGCTGAGCATGTTAAGACAAGGATTTTGGATGCTCCTTTACAGTCTGATGTGTTGTTTGGTTCGCCTGTGGAAGCAGTTTTAAAGAAAATGGAGGACAAAGCTAAGTCTATGCAAACTGTTAAAGATTTTTGCAGGTGCAGCCACAAGTTTAGCAGAAATTGGCCTACTAAGGGATGGACATATCCTGCTTATGATTCCCAGTCTAGGGGTAGGTCTAGACGTGGTAGGGGCAGAGCTCAAGGTTCTTTTAGGCCTAGAACAGGAGTTCACCTGCTCAGACTTCTGGTGAGGGCAGGGGTCAGTCCTTTCGTAAACAGACCCAATGACCTGCCTTTTCAGCTGCCAGTAGATTCTCGCCTGGCAGCTCCTTTGGGAGGAAGACTGTCTCTTTTCAAAGAAAATTGGGATTTAATTACTCAAGACAGATGGGTGTTGGATATCATTCACCACGGTTACAGGTTTTATTTCCATACATTGCCCCTTTCAAAGGCATGCCAGACGTTCCTCCTCCACAAAGGAAAGAGGCTCACAAGCAAATTTCTCTGTTACTCCAAATAGGGGCCATTCAGCCAGTCCCTGTATCAGAAAGGGGCCTAGGATTTTATTCTCGCCTGTTCTTAGTACCAAAGAAGGGGAACACGTGGAGACCAATTTTGGATTTATCTATCCTCAACACTTATCTGGACATTCCCAAGTTCAAGATGTTGACGTTACAACAGCTTTTACCTCTGCTGGGCAAAGATCACTGGATGGTAACTTTAGATCTCAAGGAAGCTTACCTTCATGTGCCTATAAGACTAAGTTGCAGGAAGTATCTGCGTTTTCGAGCTGGAAATTCTCATTATCAGTTCTCTGCATTGCCCTTTGGCTTATCTACTGCCAGAGTATTCACAAAGGTTCTGGCTCCAGTGATAGCTTACTTCAGGCTAAAAGGAATTCAAATCTATCCTTACTTGACGACTGCCTGATTCTGGCTCAAGAAAAGGAAGACCTTCTACAGCATCTGGAATATGTTATAGCAGTGCTAAGATGCCTAGGGTATTCTGTGAACGAAATAAAGTCCAGTCTAGTACCCTCTCAAGACATGTGCTTTCTGGGTGTGAGACTGAATACAGCAGCCCAGATGGCCTTTTAACCCCGGACAAACAAAAGAGTCTATCCCTTTACTTCCATCAACTATCTCATCAGTCCGTGCTGACTGCAAGGACAGTCCTTCAAGCATTAGGGTTCATGGCATCTTGTATTCTGGTGCTTCCCAATGCCAAACTGCATATGAGGAAGCTGCAATGGTATCTCAAAAATGTATGGACACAGCACTGCCAGGATTTGGACACTGTCATTCAAATAATACCTTGCCTTCAAAAAGAATTTTTGTGGTGGGCTCAGGAATGTCACCTAAACAAGGGACTCTCTGTGACCCGGCCAGAGGCGAGTCAGATTTTAACGACAGATGCCTCGGACATTGCTTGGGGAGCTCATCTAGATGGAAAGTGGATACAAGACAAGTGGCCTGCCAGACTACAGCATCTACATATCAACATGAAGGAGATGTTAGCAGTCCAGTTTGCATTAATGGCTTTCAAGGAGTTCCTTCTTCCAGGGCAGGTGTTGATTCTAACAGACAACACAACTGTCATGTGGTACATCAACAAACAAGGGGGAACACATTCTTATCCTCTATGCAGGCAAGCAATGATTTTATGGGAGACTGCGCTCAGCTTGCAACTAACTCTTCAGGCAAGGTTTCTGCCGGGAGCACAGAACTCCTTAGCAGATGTGTTAAGCAGAAAAATCATGGATCCCCACGAGTGGAAACTGGATCTTCGTGTATTTCAGAAATTGACAGTGTCATGGGGAACTCCAGACATAGATCTGTTCGCTTCTCCACTAAACCACCAGCTGCCAAAGTTTTGCACAAAGGGGTTTCATCACACAGCTTGGAAAGTGGATGCTCTTTCTTTCAGTTGGAAAAATCTTCATGTGTATGCCTTTCCACCTCTGCCTCTTCTTCCAAAGGTGCTCTTAAAGGTCAGACAAGACAAGCCAAGGATGATTTTAATAGCTCCAGATTGGCCTCGGCAACACTGGTACCCACTACTAAGGAGTCTGGTAAGGAAGCCTCCATGGCCTTTACCTTTGATTCCACATCTGTTATCTCAGAAGGACGGTCATCTGCTCAATGTCAAGCTTCACTCTCTTCATCTAACAGCCTGGCATATTCTGTGTTGAAACACAGCAGGTCTCAACTTCCTCAACAAGTTTTAAATGTGATTATGGAAGCTAGAAGACCTAGTACAAGGAAAGTGTACAGAAAAATGGAAGAGGTTTTTATTTTGGAGTACAGCAAAGAATTTGGAGATTTCTGAGCCTAATTTGACTGTGGCTCTTCAATATCTTACTGAGTTATTGGACAAAGGTTTGTCCTTCTCTTCCATTAAGATTCATGCTGCAGCAATTTCAGCTCACTATGATTGTGACCCACCATTGTTTTCGCATCCTTTGTTCAAGCAGTTTCTTAGAGGGGCAAAGAATATAAGACCCCATAGAGCTCCTACTCCTGCTTGGGATCTCAATTTTGTGTTGGAAAAATTACTCTACAACCTTTTGAGCCTGCAGCTACTGCTGAACTGAAATACTTGTCATGGAAGACTGCTTTTTTGTTGGCCATTACTTCTGCAAGAAGGGTTTCTGAGTTACAGGCCCTTATGGCGGTTGAGCCTTTTTGATTTTTCATAAGGATAGGGTATCATTACGTACTAATCCTTCCTTTATGCCTAAAGTGGTTTCTAGTGTGGCTTTAAACCAAACTATTCATTTGCCTACGTTTTATGCAGATCCCCAAAATAAAGGGGAAAAGATTTTGCACACTTTAGATGTACACAGGCAATTGCGTTATTATTTGAGCAGGACTAAGGATTTTAGGCAGTCTCAGCAGTTGTTTGTTTCTTTTGCTTTGAGTTCTCAGGGCAAGCCTGTGTCAAAACAAACTATTTCTAGGTGGATTGGGTTTTGCATTGCATTTTGTTATTCCCATCATGGCAAGGAGATTCCAGCTGGGATTAGGCCTCATTCCACTAGGGCTACTGCCACTTCAACAGCCTTTTTAAGGGGTGGCAACTAAGGATATTTTGGAGGCAGCTACTTGGAGTTCAGTGCATATTTTCTCTAAGCATTACCACCTTCCTCTCTACTCTAAGTCTAGGGCTGGTTTTGCCACAGCTATTTTGCAAGGCATGTTATCAGCTCCTGCTTCCTTATGATTTGCCAGCCTCCCTTACCTCTGCTTTGGGATTCTACCCAATAGTTAGGACTGCAGCAATGTGGAATGAAGAACATAGTACAGTTTTGTACCTACCATAAATGTAGATGTTCGAGGATCCACATTGCTGCAGTCCAATTTACCCTCCCTCCTTCACCTCTGTGTTTAGGGGTGGTTGTGTAGGTGAGGTTATATGCTGATATTTTTGTATATATTTTTGTATATATTGTACATATTTTTGGTGCGGGTATATTGGGCCTTGTCTTTTTAGGGTCTTCTGACATCTGGGGCAAGAAAAGACTGAGGATATGACGTCGGTCATGCGCATTAGTACCCTGACGTACTGACGTCAGTCTAATGCGCCTGACCGGCGTCCATATACTCTGGTATTCGGGCCGACTGGACAGCGGACTACCCAATAGTTAGGACTGCAGCAATGTGGATCCTCGAACATCTACATTTATGGTAGGTACAAAACTGTACTTTTTCTTTTGACAGCCCCCTTAGGGGGAAAACTAGCACTTTTTTCATCAAATTGGCAAATGGTTACCCAAGACAAATGGGTTCTGAACATAGTGTCCCAAGGCTACAGGTTCCATTTTCACACTCTACCAAGGTCAAAGGGCATGCCAGACCTGCCACACAATCAATGGGCAGAGGCACAAAAACAAATTACAGCCCTCATGGACATGAGGGCCATTCAGCAAGTACCACAACAAGAGCAGGGGCAAAGATTTTACTCCAGACTTTTTCTAGTACCCAGGAGGGACAAAACCTGGAGACCAACTCTGGACCTGTCTATACTAAATACGTTTCTGGAAGTTCCAAAATTCAAGATGTTGACTCTTCAGCAGCTACTGCCCATGCTGGACAAGAGGGCTTGGCTAGTAACTTTGGACCTAAAAGTGGCATACCTGCATGTCCCTATCAGACAATCTTGCAGAAGATACCTCAGATTCATAGCTGGCTCAATGCATTACCAATTCTCTGCACTGCCCTTTGGCTTATCTACTGCGCCCAGGGTCTTTACAAAATACCTGGCACCAGTAATTGCGTTTTGCAGACAAAAAGGAATTCAAATATATCCCTGCTTGGACGAGTGCCTAATTCAAGCAGAGAACAAAGACATTCTTCTAAAGCATCTGGCATTTGTAAAAAGATTACTAATTGGCCTAGGATACACAGTAAACGAAAAGAAATCAAAACTAGTGCCCTCTCAAGAGATAATATTCCTGGGTGCAAGCTTAAATGCAACTGCTCAGATGGCTTATCTCACGCCAGACAAGCAAAAATGGAGGTGTATCCATATTCATCAAGAATACCCATATCTCCAGGTTAGTAGCGCAGCATGATGCCCCAGAGATCATCCATGCGCAACTATCAGCAGGCAAAACCACATTTCAAGTCATAGCCGGTTATAGATCACCCACCATGTCCCAAGATGCTCACTCTGCATTCCTTGAGACATTGGAAAATATAAAGGTCCTACCCAACACCATAATCTTGGGTGATTTCAACTACCCTGGTATAGACTGGGCAAACTACCAATGTTCCAACTCCTATGCTCAGCGATTCATAGAATTTATAAATTCAAATGACCTTGAACAACTAGTATGTTCTCCCACTAGAGGGGACAACGTATTGGATTTAATCATCACAAATATGGTCGCCCATTGTACCACACCCGTTATCACTCCCTCCTTGGTCAGATCCAACCACAAACAGATAACCCTGGACATCCTCACCCCTCCACTTCCCCCAGTCAAAGAAACCATAGTCAAAAACCTTTCCAAAGCAAACTTCAAACTACTTGCATCCGAAGTGTAAAGCTTTACTATTCCCCTGCAGAAGGATAATGATATCCAGGATGCAGAATCCTACACCAAGGCACGCTATATGCATCTTCAGGATTGCATGGACCGTGCTATCCCAAGTAAAACCAAGACTCCTTCATCAGGCAAGAAGAAACCAGTCTGGTGGACCCCGGCCATAAGCAAACTTTACAATAAAAGGAGGAGACGTATACAAAAAAAGGCCAAATCTCAAGTAGAAAAATCATCCCTGATCAGCATTAGTAAGAAATTGAGGGCCCTCATCAAGTCAACTAAAGCTAATTTTGAAAAGAAAGTTGCCAAGGATGCCAAGGATAACCATAAGGCCTTCTATGGTTACGTCAAAAACCTAAATGGCAACGCTCAGGTCTGTTCTGAGCTAGTACAAAATGGAACAAAATACACTGACCTTTCTGACATTGCCAACATCTTGGCTGACAGGTTCAGTGCAAATTTCTCCCCCTCCTCACCACCTACAGGGCGTATTACCATTCCAGGGGATTGTGTAAGTCCAATTATTACTGATACGTTGTTTAACAAGGCTCTATCTAAAGCTAAAAACACTACCTCCATGGGACCAGATGGTGTCCCAGGCTGTGTCATACGCGAGCTCCAAAGGAATTAACCCCGCATCTTAATACCGTGTTCAGTCTCAGCCTCAACACAGGATATGTGCCCATAGAATGGCACACGGCAACGGTGGTCCCACTACACAAGGGTGGGGCCACAACTGACCCTGGGAACTACCGACCAATAAGCCTGACCAGTCTGATCTGTAAGGCTATGGAGCGAATCATTATGGAACTTATAAATGGAGAGATTGGAAACCTCCAGTCGCTGGACCCCACACAGTTCGGCTTCGTCAAGGGCAGATCATGCCTCCTGAACCTGGTGGATGTCTTTGAGACAGTTACTCAGGCTATAGATAAGGGAAAGGAGGTACACACGGTGTACCTTGACCTTGCTAAAGCATTTGACACCATTCTCCGTTCATGTATTATTGATAAGCTCACCAGCCTGGGCATAAACCCTTACATCACAAGATGGATCGCAAATTGGCTCTCAGACAGATCCCATAAAGTAAGAGTAGCGGGATCTACGTTCGAATCCAGACCAGTAACAAGTGGTGTGCCTCAGGGCTCTGTCCTGGGGCCCCTCCTGTTTGGCATATACTTCTCAGAAGTACAGGCAAGCACAGAAGGGCTGTGGCTGACTAAGTTTGTGGACGACCGCAAACTGGGTGCTATAATAGAGTTTCCTGCCGACATAGAGATCCTCCAGAATGGCCTAAATGAGACTGATGCATGGTGTCAAAGCCATGGTCTCAAGCTAAATGCAAAAAAATGCTTAGTAATCCCCTTTGGAAAAAACAGAGTACCCGTAAACTACAACATAGGAGGTAATCCCCTGAAATCTGAAGAAGAAATAAGGGATCTAGGGACCTAAGTAGATAGTCAGTTTTCCTTTGATAACCATGTTGCCAAAGTGGTTAGAAAATCCTTCTATGTGACCCATCTGATCACGAAAGGGTTCGCATCAAGATCTAAGGATGCAATGGTGCCCCTCTACTCTTCCCTCATCAGACCCATTATTGAGTACAATGCACCAATTGGAATGTACCTAGCTAGACATCTCCAGCAGCTGAAGAGACCACAGAGGTACCTAACCAAGAGGATTACTGGCCTCAAACAGTTGTCCTATGCAGCACAACTGAAAAAGCTAAGACTGTTCTCTGTTGCATACCACTTTCTCAGAGGTGATCTCTGTCTAATGTACAGAGCCATGTCCAACCCAAAATTGTTGAACATGCTCCATCTTAGCAAAACCAAATCTACTCGAGCTATATGCTCTAGGGATATAAACCTCAACACAACAATGAATAGAACATGCTGGAGGGATAGATTCCCTTCGCAGAGACTTCCCTTACTATGGAACAGGGTCCTGATCTACATAAGACAGAGCCCCTCACTATCACTCTTCAAGGGGAACCTTGATGAGTGGATGGGTAACAGAAAGTTCACACCGGGGATCACACCAACAGCACTACTAGATAGGGGCCAAGGGTACTAGCTGCTAGTACAAGGGTCTAGGGAACTACTAAAGGAGCGGTGAATACCGCACAATGTGGCTGGGCTAATATATGGCTTCGGGCAGATAGCCCAGTACCAACCTATGAACCTATGAAAAACATCTGACTACTTACTTCAAGAAATTGGCAACAGAAGTCCACTTATCTGTAAGGAAAATCCTGCAGGTCTTGGGTTTCATGGCATCCTGCATTCTACTAATTCCATATGCCAGACTGCATATGAGGAAACTACAAGGGTATCTGAAAAGTGTTTGGACTGAGCATTGCCACAGCCTGGAGACAATAATTGCACTCATTCCCTGCCTACAACAGGAGTTTCGATGGTGGGCAGAAGCCTGTCACCACAACAAGGGTCTGCCATTCAGTTTACCCACAGCCAGACAGACACTGACAACGGATGCATCAGATTATGCCTGGGGGCCCATATGGCAGGAAAATGTATTCAGGGCACATGGCCTGCAAACCAGATGCATCTTCACATCAATCAAAAAGAGATGCTAGCTGTTCAAAATGCCCTGACAGCTTTCAAGGACCTGCTTCATCCATGACAATTACTGATAAAGACAGACAACACTATGGTTATGTGGTACATAAACAAACAGGGAGGTACTCATTCCTACCCCCTCTACAGACAAGCAATGACCTTTTGGGACACAGCATTGGCTTTTCAAGTTCACCTGCAAGCACAATTCCTGCCAGGAAAAACAAATACTCTGGCAGACGAACTAAGCAGAAACCTCATGGATCCCCACAAATGGAAACTGGATCCATAAGTCTTCAGGATGATAATAAGGAAATGGGGTTGCCCAGACATAGATCTATTTGCCTCCCCTCACAACTGTCAATTGCAGAGATTTTGCACAAGGATTTACCACAAGCAAGCATGGAAAGTGGACACCCTATCATTCAGCTGGAAAAATCTAACAGTATATGCTTTTCCCCCACTATCTCTCCTTCCCAGAGTACTCCTAAAGGTCAGGCAAGAGAAGCCAAAAATGATTCTGATTGCACCAGACTGGCCATGCCAGCACTGGTACCCAATCCTAAAGAGCTTGTCTCAAGGTCCAGCATGGATATTGCCTCAAACTTCTCACTTGCTGACCCAAGAAAACAATCAGATCCTGCACAGCCAACTCAGGACCTTAAATCTGGCAGCATGGCAGATAATGTAGCCATTCTGAACACTCCTCTTTCAAAAGCTGTTATGGATGTTATCTTGGAGGCCAGGAGGCCCAGTACCAGAAAATCGTATGCAGAAAAATGGAAGAGATTCTGTGCTTGGAACCAGGAACAAGGCATTGACACGTCTGTACCAAACATTCCTCAGATTTTACAATACCTGACTGAGATGCTGAACAAAGGCTTTCTTTCTCATCAATTAAGATTCATGCCTCTGCCATTTCTGCACATTACAATATGGAACCACCTATCTTTTCTCATCCTTTAATAAGGCAGTACCTCAGAGGGGCCAAAAACATTAGGCCTCCAAGGAGAGCACCAATTCCGGCCTGGGACCTCAATTTTGTTTTGGAAAAACTCACACTTCCCCCTTTCGAGCCAGCATCAACAGCGGATATTAAATTCTTATCCTGGAAAACAGCTCTGCTCCTAGCCATTACCTCTGCAAGGCGAGTCTCGGAGTTACAAACACTCATGGCTGTGGAACCTTTCATCATTTTTCATCCAAACAGGGTTTCTCTGAGGACATACCCTACATTTATGCCTAAGGTGGTGTCCAGTGTGGCCCTCAATCAAACCATTCACTTGCCTACCTTTTACCCAAATCCACAAAACAAGGGTGATAAAATTCTGCATTCTTTGGACATATACAGGCAGTTACGCTTCTACTTGGACAGAACTAAAGCTTTCAGAAAGACTGAGCAACTTTTAGTGTCATATGCTACAGGATCACAAGGAAAGGCTATCTCAAAACAGACTATTTCTAAATGGATAGGCCATTGCATCCGTTTCTGCTATTCTCAACATGGCAAATTAGTGCCTAAGGGCATTAGGCCTCATTCCACCAGAGCAGCAGCCACTTCAGCAGCCTTCCTCAGGGGAGTACCAACCAAAGAAATCTTAAGAGGCTGCAACTTGGAGTTCAGTGCACACCTTCACAAAACACTACCACTTGCCTCTCTACTCTAAGTCCAGAGCAGGCTTTGCCACTGCAGTTCTGCAGGGCCTCATAGCCTCT
This sequence comes from Protopterus annectens, assembly GCF_019279795.1. Lineage (NCBI taxonomy): Eukaryota > Metazoa > Chordata > Ceratodontiformes > Protopteridae > Protopterus > Protopterus annectens. Next base: position 1,828,121,412 of record NC_056732.1, on the reverse strand, counting down.
CCTAATCCTATTTAGCCCAGCCACCCTTCCTCAGCTTTGGGATTCAACCCAAGAGTAATGACTGTAACAGTGAAACACGATGAACATAGTACAGTTGTGTACCTACCATAAATGTAGATGTTTGAGTGCATTCACTGTTGCAGTCCAGGTTACCCACCCACCATCCCCCTTCTCCTTGCTGGGACTTATCTGTACTTCTCTATCCTATACAACCTTTTTAGTGTATTTGCTTGTAGATGAAGGAAATGTTATTTTTGTGTATGCATTTCTTATTGATATATTTTTCAGCCTACCTATTTGGGGCACCTGACATCTGGGGCAAGAAAAACTGAAGAAAATGGCGTTGGCTGCATCTTTTTTTACCCCTGGCGCACTGATGTCAGGGAAGAAGCGACAGCAACCAACGCCGGACCTAGACTTTGGAATTCTGGCCAACTGCGGGTTGCCTGCCAGCAGGATAACCCAAGAGTAATGACTGCAACAGTGAATACACTCGAACATCTACATTTATGGTAGGTACACAACTGCACTTTCTGAAGGCTTCCCTGTCTCCAGACCTAAAGGCTGTATTCCTGGCTTTCAGTACCTTGTACACCTCTCTCGTCAATCAGGGTTTTTGATTGGCTTGTGTGATGATGGTTTTCATGACTGTCACATCATCCACACATTTCGAGATGTAGCCCATCACTACCTTGGTGTACTCCTTCAGGTTTTCAGTACCTGCCTCCTTGAATATGATCCAGTCTGAACTCTCAGAATGGTCCTGGAGTGCTGAGACTGCACCCTCTGACCAAAATCTTACTTGTGTAACTGTTGGTCTCCCTCTAGTTATCAATGGTTTATATGCTGGTAGTAACAATATGGAGAGGTGGTCAGTTTCCCAGGTATGTGTGAGATACTGCCTTAAATGCCAACTTAACATTGCTGTATACCTTTTCCAGTGTGTTCTCACCTCTTGTTGCAAAGTCCACATATTGGAAATAGTGAGGCAGAACTGTTTTCAAGTTGGCCTGATTAAAGTCACCTGCCACTATATGAACAAAGTCTGGATTCCTGTTTTGTAGTTAATTTATAGCCTGGTATAATGTGGTCATTGCCTCATTTGGATTAGCACTGGGAGGACTGTAGACAGCTGTGATGCAGATGCTGTTAAATTCCCTGGGTAAATAAAAGGTCTGCATTTCAGTGACAAAAACACTAGATTATTTGAGCAGTGCGAGGATACGATCTCACAACTGGTACACCCGTTGTTATTGATTTATATGCAGACCTCTCCCCCTCTGGACTTACCACTGAGAGAATGTATTCTGTCTGCTGTAAAAAGTGTTAGCCCCTTCACATGGACTGCACTGTCATTAATGTTAGAGTTTAGCTAAGTTTCTGTAAAAATAAGCACACAGCATTTCCTCACCTTGTTCTGAGTAGATAATTCCAGCCTTAAATAGTCCATATTGCTTTTCAGTGATCGAACATTTGCCAACAGAATGAATGGGAGTGCAGGCCTGTAGGGATTTTATTTATTTTTTTATTTATTTTACATTTGTTAACTGGGTTAGTCTGGCTGAGCTTTTGGCTCATTTTCAGCAGAGACCCGGGGAGAAAAGCTCCTCTGGACTAGAAAACAATTTATTAAATTTTAGTAACATAATAGTGACAATCAGCTATAGGATCTTACAAGCAGAGACCTGGAGAGAAAAAAACATACTCAGGCAATTCATTTATACAGAGCATTTACAATTGGCAGACAAGTATGTGAGTTGTTACAAACAAGGTTTTGAACAATTAGCAGAAGAAAATGTGACTAGTTACAATATTATTTAAGTTGCTTAGAGCAAAATGAGTTAATAGTTAGGCAGATGCGTATTTAAAGTGGGTCGGATCTAGTTGTACAGGAGTTTGGAAACAAGAAAGGAAAGTAGGAATGGCTAGTAGGGGAGGTAGAGTATAGGAGACAGACTAGACAGGTAGGTTGTTTTGAGACTGTAAGAATTAAGAGTGGTTGGAGATAGAGGAAGGGAAGAGGTAGAAGAGGCAGGGGAATAGTGTTAAAGATACATTGAGTGAGGCGGTGAAATAGGTGAAAGGATGGTGGTTTCAGGGTGGTAGGCTACAAGTGGTAAGGCCACTTTGTTTTTAGGTATTTCCCTGTGGCTAATTTGAAACTTTTGCTATGCTGGAGGGATTTTATTTCCAAGGGGAGTTGGTTCCAGGATATAGCTGGGTTATAGTTATAGAGAAGGCAGCCTGTTTTGGTTTGAGTTTGTAGATGTCTAATAATTATTGATTTGAACTGCATAGTGTCCTAGCAGGGGGATATTTGGATATGATAGTGGACAGGCTGGGGGGCAGAAGGACGGTAGATAGAGAATAGAGTGGATGATTTGTAGTTGGTATAGTTGGAGCAGCTGAGGGAATTCTAGCCAGTCTAGTTATTGTAGTGCTAAGCAGTGGTGTGACTTGTAGGTTTGGTTAGCTGCAAATCTGGCGATCTTATTATAGGTAGTTTCAAGCTTGGAAATAAGTGTAGAATTTAGGTTTGTGAATATGTGGCAGCTGTACAGGAGTGTTGGGAGTAATAAAGCCTGGGAGAGAACAAAACCCCAACGATAAAAGCAAAAAAACAGGAACACTGGCTGGGCAGCAAAAACCAAACCACTTAGTAGAATTGAAAAATAGTCGTACACTGAAGCGTAATGTCCTTTATTTCCACAATGGGCAGCCACAATTAGCTCACAGCACCACGAATAAAACGAAAATAATGTTAAGCGCTTTCTCACGGCTTTAATACAATTGTTCTGAGGAAGCCTGGTATTAAATCCGGGAGAAAACGCTTAACATTATCTTCATTTTATTTGTGGTGCTGTGAGCTAATTGTGGCTGTCCGTTGTGGAAATAAAGGACATTACGCTTCAGTGTACGACTATTTTTCAATTCTACTAAGTGGTTTGGTTTTTGCTGCCCATCCGGAAAGCCTGGGAGAGAGTTATTCGGGCAGTGTTAGTTAAGTATTTCTTGCTACGGAAAAGGTGTCCAAGTTTCTGGTGAGTTCTTTTTACCAAGTTAGTAATATGGAAATCAAACGTAAGCTGATCACCTATTGTAACACCTAGCAATGTAGTACTAGATTCAGCTGAGATGATAGTGTTGTTGCAGGATAAGATGGTAAATGTACTTTTGAGTGTGGTGATGTTTTTAGGGAGGAAGAGTAGGAGCTTAGTTTTTTTTGGATTGAGTATTAGTTTGTTATCACTAAGCCAAGTCTCAATGGTGTGGAATGATGCCTGGGTAGTTGAGTGGACATCATTTGGGTTGTCCAGAATGGTTCTAACAGTTGAGTCATCAGCATATTGCACAAGAGATGACTGGGGACAAGAGGAGTAGAGCAAGTTGGTGAAAATATTAGAGTAGTGGTCCAAGTATGGACCCTTGGGGAACTCCCATTTGTACAGTGAGAGGGGAGGATAGTGCAGAGAGACATTTAACTGATTGCTGACAGGTTGAGAGATAACTGGAGAACCAGGAGATAGTAGGGGGAGAGAAATGTAAGTTAGTGGGTTTATCTAGGAGGAGTGGGTGAGAGACAGTGTCAAAGGCTTTAGAAAGGTCAAGTAATAGGCATGAGACAAGTTTATTGTAATCACGAGCTAGGGAGACTATGTTGATGAATGATATGAGTGCGGTATTTGTACTATGCTTGGGACGGAAACCATGTTGTGTGCGTGTGAGAAGGTTTACCTGGTGAAGGTAATGCATTACCTGCTTGTGAATGCATTTCTCTAGGATTTTTCAGAGTGGAGAGAGTATGGCAGTCGGTCAGAGGTTGGATATGTCTGAGGGGTTGCCCCCTTTGTGAATGGGTAAAGAAATTCTTTCATACAGTGGGGGCATAGGATTCAGAAATGGAGTGGTTGATTAAGATGGATACAGGATAGGCAAGAGGTTTAGAGGCCAACTGCAGGAAGTAAGAGGGTAGCTTGTCAACAGATGGGGAGCAAGATTTAAGTTTAGAGAGTAATGACTTTACATAGTTGATACTACTTTTAGAGAGAAGGAATTAGGAGGGTTTGAAAGAGGTATAGAGTTTGTGGGGGTGCTAGTGTTGTTTCTGGGGGGAGAGAATTTATTATGGAGGTTACTGAGTTTATAAAATGATTGTTAAATTTGTTGGCTATGTCTTCAGGTGTTGCATTGGGACATGGGTTAGGAGAGGATGGGTTTCCTGGATGAAGAGTCTGTTTAATAGAGCTCCAGAATTTCTTTGGGTCTGATTTAAGAGTAGAGGGAGGACTGGCATAGAAGTTTATTTTGTCATAATGGATGATTTTTTTTTAAATTTTAGTTCTGAGTTCTTTATATTTCTGAAGAAGAGAAGGGGTCCCAGTTTTAGTCCACATTTTCCAAATCCTATCCCGGTCTTTCATGAGGGTTCTGGTAGAGTTAGTGATCCAGGGAGCTGTATTAGATTTGATTCTAATTGTGCGAAGAGGAGCAAGGGAGTTAAGAATGTTTAGGAATGTAGTGTTGAAGGAGTGGACAGCTTCATCTAAAGGAAGAGTGGTGAGGTAAGACCAGTTAATTTTGGAGAGTTGGAGAATAAAGGAGTTAGGACAGAAATGAGAAAGTGAGCGGGTGGTAATAAATTTGTTAGGTCTGGTAAGGTGGGTAGTATGTCTGTTAACTGTTATAGGGCAGTGGTCGCTGAGGGCATTTGGAATTTGCTTTTAGCCTTGCAATGATTCCAGCCCTGGGTCCTCTTTTGCGTGTTCTCTCACACCTCTTGCATTTTCTTCTCTTGCCATGATCCAGTGATGATTCTGTACATACCAGGCATTTTGTTCCATGTTTGAGTAAGATTCCCAGCTCTTGTAACTCGGGAAGTGCTGTAGGCCTCACAGGCCCCACAGACAGCAGCTCATCAAACCTGTTACACAGCAGGCCTGAGGATCAAATTTCAAAGTCTCTCTACTATAAATTAGCTTAATGTTAGTAGTCTTCCCTGATTTACTTTTTTTCTCTTAATTTAGACATAGAATAGGACAAACATTACACATTTCCTTGCTGAGCCGAAGTAGCCGCTGCTATACAGAGCGATGCCATTTTTTCATATGTATCTTCCTTCTCTTACTGGGAACATCTTAATACTGAAAATCAATGTAACATGATGCTATAACCTATGAACTGCAGTCACTGTTTCTTGTCCCAAAGAAACTAGTGTTGGTTTTGTGAATTGGCATTCAGAAATTCAGCATTGCAAATGTACCATCATTTGCATCTATGCCTAAGCACTTGTTGAAGGTTTCAATCTTTTTATTTGAGGAAGGGTCTGCAGTGTTGGAAGATTTTGGAGAAAGTGAGCTTTGGCAGATGCAGTTTCAAAGCTGCAGGTTGTAGATATTCATCGTGTTTCACTGTTGCAGTCATCACTGTAGGGTTCTTCCTGCCGGCAGGCCGTCCTCGGTCAGCCAGAATCCCAAAGTCTGGGTCCGGCATCGGCTGTTTAGTCATGCTCCCTGACGTCAGAGTGCCAGGAGTACAAAGCTGCCAGCCGACGCCATGTTCTCCAGTCTTTCTTGCCGTGCGGTGAAAGCAGTTCGCAAGTGCCGGTCGGCTGACTCCTGATATTTTTTCGTGCTTCAGTCCGAAGACTTACTTCTTCTTCTCAAAGCTAAGTACCCCATTGGGGAAACTTTTTTCTTGCTCCAGTCCGATGTCAGAAAAAGTTAATAATTGCATTTCTTGTGGGAAGCAAATACCTCATAAGGATTTCCATTCTTACTGTATTCCTTGTTTAGGCCCTGACCATGATGTAGCTAGTTGTCGGTTTTGTGCTAGATGTAACCAATGTATGATTAAGCAGAGGTACGATTTTGCTTTTCACTACTTTGGTAGGTGATTTAATTATAAAATGTCGTCGGACACACTTCCGACTACCGAAGTTCACAAACGATGCAAGGATAAGGACAGGCCTCCGAGGTCCAAATCAGACGACGTTACACAACCAGAGCCAGCTTCAGGTTCGGCCGTCATCAGTGAGGCGCTTTCACAGCCCCTGTCATCAGCCATTTCAGAATCGATAGCCAAAACGGACTCCCACGAGGAGCCAACTAGGCCTTTGAGCACTCCAGCTGCAGGACCTTCGGACAATGCTCCCTTGGATTGGTCCGGAGCCGCTGTGCAGGCACTGGCTTCCGAGGGGGTTTTCAGACCTACACAGCTTCTGATAAAGGCAAAACCCAGGACAAAGACACAGACTCCTTCTAAATCTAAGGCACCAGCCCAGGCCTCTTCTGATCCGGGACCCAAATCACAGAAACAGTTACTTAAAATGGCGGAGGACTTGCTAACCATGATTAGGGATTCACATCCCCCTCCAGACAAAAGGCCAAGGCAAGAGTTGGATTATGAATCTTCTGATCAGGCATCTATTTCTTCAGTGTCTTCCTCTGAACAGGAATATTCTTTCCCTCCTTATGAGGATTCTGATGCTGAGGAATCTATTCCATCAGCTTCTCCCCCTGAGGATTTTTCTTTTGGGGAAACTTTACATGACATGAGGGAACATTTTCAATGGGAGGAACAGGAGTACTTGGAATCTAAGAGAAGGCTCAGGGATTTCCTTCTTCTTCCCCAACATAGACCCCTGGCTATTCCTCCTATTTTGGATATTGTGGATGATGCTTTTTCTGAGGCTAATTTAACTCCTGACTCCTTTCCTCCAGCTCCTGCTAAGCCCGACAGATATTACAGGGTCCCTGACTCCCACCAGTTCCTTTACAAAAATCCTACTGCTGATCCAGAAACCATTTCTCAGGGTCCTAAGGGGGTTAAGGCTGCCTCTGCTAAAAATCTTATTCCGACAGATAAGGATTCCAGGGCTTTGGAGAGATGGGGAAAAAAGTGTACACTTCTGCTACTTTATCGATTAGGGCTTTAAATTGCCAATTTCGTATGCTAAAATATCAGCAATTTCTACTGTCTGTTATGAAACAAAGGTTAGGTACCATTTCTGCATGTGCAGATTATAAGGAATTACATGATTTGATGCATGCTACTGAATAAGTGGGGAAGCATGGTTCACACTGTGGTTTTGATGCCTTGGAGGCTTCTTGCAGGGCGGCTGCCTCTGGCACAGTCATTAGAAGACATGCTTGGTTAAAGGAACAAAACTTACCTGATCAAGTGAAAGCAAAGTTACTGGATGCTCTTGTTCAGCATAATGTTTTGTTTGGGCCTAAGGCTGAAGAGGTGATAAAGAAAATGGAGGATAAGGCAAAATCCATGCAAACAGTTAAAGATTTCGTACAAGTTCAGCCCCCTAGATTTAGCAGAAATTGGCCAACAAAAAAATTGGTCTTTTCCCAGCTTGGACAGGTCTCAGAGGGGTAGATATAGGCACACCAGAGGGAGGCCTCAAGCACAGACCTCTTACAGACCTTGACAATGGAGTGCTTCCACCACCAGGGGTGGAGAGGACAGACCTCAATCATTTAGAAAACAGGCTCAATGACTCCCCCTGCATGGCTCCAGGAACTTCTCTCCTGGATACCACTCTAGGAGGAAAACTCTCTCTTTTTCAACAAAATTGGACTTACATAACCCAAGACAAGTGGGTTCTGGATGTAGTTTCAAGAGGTTACAAATTCCACTTTCATACCTTGCCAAGACCAAACGGATGGCCAGACCTACTAAAATACCAATGGTCCGAGGCATTAAACCAGGTGGGATCCCTCATGGCTATGAGGGCCATAGAACTGGTTCCACAATCAGAGATGGGGGCAGGGCTTTTACTCAAGGCTCTTTCTAGTCCCCAGAAAGCAAAACTTATGGAGACCCATCCTGGATCTGTCAGTCTTAAATACTTTCCTGGAGATACCAAAGTTCAAAATGCTTACTCTGCAGCAGCTTCTGCCAATGTTGAGCATAAATGCATGGATTGTGACATTGGATTTAAAGGAGGCTTACCTTCACATCCCCATCAGACAGGAGTGCAGAAAATACCTCCGGTTCAAGGCCGGCTCGAAACATTACCAATTCTCTGCACTGTCCTTTGGCTTGTCTACTGCACCCAGGGTCTTCACTAAGTGCCTGGAACCAGTAGTAGCTTACTGCAGACTCAAGGGAATTCAAATTTACCCTTATCTGGACGACTGCCTTATTCAAGCAGACAGCAAGGATGTTTTACTCCAGCACCTGCAATTTGTTCAAAATATTCTCAAGTACCTGGGATTCACTGTAAACATAAAAAAGTCAAATTTGACCCCCACACAACAGATAACTTTTGTGGGTGCTCTTTTAAACACAACAACCCAGATGGCATTCCTGACATCCGAAAAACAACTACAGCTGGCTTCCACTTTCAAAACCTTGGCTTCTATAACTCAGCTAACTGCAAGGAAATTCCTGCAGGCTTTGGGTTACATGGCCTCCTGCATCCTTCTCATACCAAATGCAAGACTACATATGAGAAAAATACAATGGTACCTAAGAAGTGTATGGTCCCAGCATTGCCACAGTCTAGACACACAAATTGCTGTCTTGCCTTGCCTCCAAAAGGAATTCCATTGGTGGTCCATGGCATATCTTCACAACAAAGGCAAAGCCTTCAGTCTACCTCCAGCCAGCCAACTGTTGACCACGGATGCCTCGGATTACGCATGGGGAGCCCACTTGCAGGGAAAGGGTCTGCAAGGTTTTTGGACAGAGGATCAGAAGCACCTACATATCAATTTAAAAGAGATGTTAGCTGTTCAGAATGCCCTCTTGGCTTTCAGGGATCTTCTACAACCAGGACAACTACTGATACAAACAGACAACACCACAGTTATGTGGTACATAAACAAGCAGGGGGGCTCGCATTCCTACCCCCTCTGCAGACTAGCCATGACTCTATGGAACACAGCACTAGCTTGCAAAGTGGATTTACAAGCTCAGTTCCTGCCAGGGAAACAAAAATACTTTGGCAGACAGCCTGAGCAGGAACCTGTCAGACCCACACGAGTGGATGCTAGACACCCACATATTCAAAACGATTACAGAAGCCTGGGGCTGCCCAGACATAGATCTATTTGCATCCCCCCTCAACCACCAGTTACAGATTTTTTGCACAAAGACTTTTCACAAGCTAGCATGGAAAGTGGATGCATTATCATTCAGTTGGAAAAACCTCAAGGGGTATGCCTTTCCACCACTACCTCTTCTACCACGGGTGTTATTAAAGATCAAGCAGTTCAAGCCCAAGATGATGATTCTACTCGCCCCGAATTGGCCTCGTCAGTTCTGGTACTCAACACTGAAGAATCTATCTCAGGAACCACCTTGGATTTTGCCTCAGATTCCCAATCTATTGTCCCAACACCAGGGCCAGGTTCTGCACTCTCATGTCAAAACTCTCAGCCTGGCAGCCTGGCGAATTCAGGATCTATGATTAATCCTCCCCTTCCCAAAAAGGTCATGGATGTTATCTTAGAAGCCAGATGACCTAGCACTAGAAAATCTTATGCAGGCAAAAGGAAGAGATTTTGCACCTGGATGCATGTTCAGGATTCGGATCCTCTCATTCCTAATATCCCTCTGATTTTACATTACCTGACAGACATGCTACATAAGGGTTTATCCTTCTCCTCCATAAAAATTCATGCCTCAGCTATCTCTGCACATTACAATACAGACCCTCCAATCTTTTCGCATCCACTTGTGAAACAATATCTCAGAGGAGCAAAGAATTTAAGGCCCCCTAGGACACCACCCATACCTGCCTGGGACTTCAACTATGTTCTGGAAAAACTCACTCTGCCTCCTTTTGAGCCTGCTGCTACAACTGATATTAAGTATTTATCATGGAAGACAACTATCCTACTGGCTTTGACTTCAGCCAGGAGAGTCTCGGAGTTACAAGCACTCATGGCTGTGGAGCCTTACATTATTTTTCACCAAGATAGGGTGTCTTTAAGGACTAATCCTACTTTCATGCCTAAAGTGGTTTCCAAAGTGGCTTTAAATCAAACTATTCACCTGCCAACTTTTTTCACTAATCCACAAAATAAGGGGGAAAGTATCTTGCATTCCTTGGATGTACACAGACAACTTTGTTTTTACCTGGACATAACGAATATCAGGAAAACAGAGCAACTGTTTGTTTCTTCTGCAACAAACTCCCAAGGCAAAGCCATTTCAAAACAGACCATTTCTAAATGGATTGCGCATGGAATCAGATTTTGTTACTCTCATCATGGAAAGCAAATCCCAGGAAAAATTAGGACTCACTCTACCAGAGCTGCTGCTACTTCAGCTGCCTTTCTCAGGGGAGTACCTACCAAAGATATTTTGGAAGCTGCAACTTGGAGTTCAGTGCATACTTTCTCTAAGCACTACAATCTCCCTCTTTACTCTAAGTCTAGGGCAGGCTTTGCTTCTGCAGTCTTGCAGGGCCTTCTAGCTGCCCCTTCTTCTCTATAACCACCACCCCTTATCTCAGCTTTGGGATTCAACCCTACAGTGATGACTGCAACAGTGAAACATGATGAACATAGTACAGTTGTGTACACTTACCATAAATGTAGATGTTCGAGTGTCTTCACTGTTGCAGTCTGGGTTACCCTCCCTCCTGTCCCCTCTTATACTTTCACTAGTGTGCTTACCTACTTCACCTTTCTTCTGAGGTGTATTTGCTACAGGCTATGGGGTTTGTGGTATGTTATTTATTGGTTTTTACTATTGGCCTTCATTTTTAGGCACCTGACATCTGGGGCAAGAAAAACTGGAGAACATGGCGTCGGCTGACAGCTTTGTACTCCTGGCGCTCTTACGTCAGGGAGCATGACTGAACAGCTGACGCCGGACCCAGACTTTGGGATTCTGGCCGACCGAGGACTGCCTGCTGGCAGGAAGAACCCTACAGTGATGACTGCAACAGTGAAGACACTTGAACATCTACATTTATGGTAAGTGTACACAACTGTACTTTATAGCCCTTCATAGTTTGACAGAGCACCAGTATTTGGGTTTGATAGAGGCAGTTGGGAAGCAGCAGATTCTAATTACAACCCTTCTTACTTTGACAGGCCACCAGTATTTGTACTCTAAGGTGACCATGACAAACTCAGTTACCAAAAGTTAAAAAAAAAATTGAAGTGGCAGTCATAGATGTTGATCACTGACGGCATGAGACAAATGTGCAAGTGGATTTTTTGTTAATTTAATAGTCTGTTAGTTGCATTTATTGGATGAGCAAGAGTTTTTTATGCTGCAAAGTAATGTGGGACTGTATCCGCTGCCATTGGACACTGAAGGTAGAGATATGTCGCCTTTCCGCAGCAAATGGTTACTAGATGTTCTGTTGTGGAATTCCTTATAAACAACTGATGCAAAATTACAACTGACTGAAAACAGACTAGCCACACAACTTACACAATAAATCTAACAAAAAAAATTTGCAGTGGGACAGCCCCCCCTCCTCATGATGGACAGGCCTTACGCACCTCTATAATATATAATGTCTCGATAGACAGATATATGTAGATATAGAAATGTAAAGATATAGATAGATATGCAAGTTGCCTCTGGGGGTAGCTTGATTTCAAAGTATGCGAGAGAAAATATTGCTCTGTTCTGGTATGTTTTTATAACTGTGAATCAGCTGTTTCTAAAGACGTTGTAGGTACTCCCCTCTCATTTTTTTAACTAGAGAATTTCTCCTGATGTTTTTGCACAGGTTACAGCATCCCATTGGAACACCTTCTGTTATTAATTGAGAGAGATGAGGAGGTGTCGTGTAAGGTTACTGAAGGAGTAAGGTTGGTGCAGCAGGAGTTTCCTGATGGCAGTAAGTAGCAGTAAGATAATTGTTTGTTTACCTCCCAAAAAATGTGGCAGAGAATAAGTTGTGGGTTGAATGTGATAAATGACATTCCTTCAAAAGAGATTGGTGCAGAATTCCACTAAGGTACAAATCCAACTAGATTTCACATCTGTTGAATCCAGGAAAACAATGGATTCAACACTGACCCTCCCTTTTTCCAGGTTGTTGTATGCAGGGTTGGATGCTACATCAACTGTGACCATCACCTGGAGCATAGGTCAAATTATGGCTTCTGGTTACTTTTTTGGCTACCTTAGAAACAAGCTCTTTTCTAAATGTGGCAAAGAATAAAACTTAATAGAAATAACAGAGACTGAAGTGTTACTGAACCCTGCCAAAATGTGAGCAGCAGTGGGAAAAATTGTTAAATAAGAAAAACATTACAAAAATCTCTGATGCTGGAAAAAGGTCTATCAATGCATAACATAGTCTAACACCAAAGGCTGAGGGGCGAGCAGTGCTACAGAACATGGTGTGGTATTGAAGGCTTGTGGAAAATAGCCCTGCTGAATACAGTGCAGTACTGAATGCTGAGAAGCACAGTACAGCAGGTCATTTGTAGTACTGAAGGCCAGGGTTAGGCTGTATTGCAGAACAAGGCATGGGGTGACCCATTAGTATAGAACAGGGTGTGGTACTGAGGTACTAAAGGCCAGAGTGAGGATAAGTAGTGTATTGCAAAGTGTAGTGTGTACTGAAAGCTCTGGATGAAGCATACTACAGAATGTGGTTTTATACTGTAAGTTGAGAGTGAGTAGTACTGCAAAACATAGCGGGTATTAAAGGATAGGGATAAACAATAATGTGGGACATGGATGGGTACTGAAGGCTGGAGGTGAGTGGTACTGTTGAACATAGTGTGGTACTGAAGATTGGAGGTAAGCAGTACTGCAGAACTGGGGTGGTAGTGAAGGCTAGGTGTGGGCTTTATTGCAAAATATGGTATGGTGCTGAAGGCTGGGGGTGTGAGCAGTACTGCAGAACATTGTGGGGTATTGTATGCCGGGGTGAGAAGTACTGCAGAAAATGATGTGGTACTGAAAGGTGGGGTTGTGCAGTACTGCATCACATGTTGTGGTACTGAAGGATAGGTTAAGCAGTACTGCAGAATTTGATGTGGTACTGAAGGCTAGGGGTGAGCAGTACTTCAGAACATGGTGTGGTACTGAAGGCTGGCGGCGAGCAGTACTGCAGAACATGGTGTAGTATTGAAGGCTGTGGGTGAGCAGTGCTGCAGAACATGGTATGGTACTGAAGGCTGGGGTGAGAATTAGTGCATAATATGGTGTGGTACTGAAGATTGGGAGTGAGCACTACTGAAGAATATGGTGTGGTACTGAAAGCTGGGGGTGAGCAGTACTGCAGAGCGTGATATGGTACTGAAGACTGAGGGTGAGTTGTATTACAGAACATGGTGTGGTACTGAAGCTTGGGGATGTACACTACGGCAGAACATGGTCTGGTACTGAAGACTATGAGATAGCAGTACTGCAGAACATGGTGTGCTACTGAAGGCTGGGGGTGAGCAGTAGTGCATAACATGGTGTGGTACTGAAGGCTGGCTAACAGAACTGCAGGCATGATGTGGTACTGAAAGATGGGATGAACAGTACTGCAGAACTTGTGGTACTGAAGGTTGGGGTGAGCAGGACTATAGAATATCATGTGGTACTGAAGGCTAGAGATGAGCAGTACTGCAGAACATGGTGTGGTACTGTAGGCTGGGGGTTAACAGTACTGCAGAACATGATGTGGTACTAAAGGCTAGGGGTGAGCAGTACTGCAGAACATGGTGTTGTACTGTAGGCTGGGGGGTGAACAGTACTGACGAATATGAAGTAATACTGAAGGCTTGGGGTGAGCTATACTGCCGAATATAGTGTGGTACTAAAGAAAGGAAGTGACCAGTACTGCAGAACATGGTGCAGTACTGAAGGCAGGGGGTGAGCAGTACTACAGAACATGATGTGGTAGTGGTGAGCAGGACTGTAGAATATTGTGTGGTACTGAAGGCTAGAGGTGAGTAGTACTGCAGAACATGGTGTGGTACTGTAGGCTGGGGGTTAACAGTACTGCAGAACATGATGTGGTACTAAAGACTAGGGGTGAACAGTACTGCAGAACATGGTGTTGTACTGAAGGCTGGGGGGTGAACAGTACTGCCAAACATGGAGTGGTACTGAAGGCATGGGGTGAGCTATACTGCCAAACATAGTGTGGTACTGAAGAAAGGAAGTGACCAGTACTGCAAAACATGGTGCAGTACTGAAGGCAAGGGGTGAGCAGTACTACAGAACATGATGTGGTACTGAAGGTTGGGGAGAACAGTACTACAGAACACAGTATAACACTAAAGGCTAGGGGTGTGAGCGGTCCTGCAAAACATGGTGTGATGCTGAAGGCTGGGGGTGTGAGCAGTACTGCAGGACATGGTGGGGTGTCGTAGGCTGGGGGTGAGCAGTACTTTGGAAAGTGATGTAGTACTGAGGGCTGGGAGTTGGCAGTACTGTAGAACATGGTGTAATAGTGAAGGCTGTGGGTGTGAGCAGTACTGCAGGACATGGTGGGGTGTTGTAGACTGGGGGTGAGCAGTACTTTGGAACGTGATGTAGTACTGTAGAACATGGTATAGTACTGAAGGCTGGGGAGAGCAGTACTTTAGAACATGATGTGATACTGAAAGCTGGAGTTGTGCAGTACTACATAACATGGTGCGGTTCTGAAGGCTTGGGGCAAGCAGTACTGAAGACTATGGTGTGGTACTGAAAGCTGGGTTGAGCAGTACTGCAGAATGTGTACTGAAGGCTGAGGGTGAGTTGCAGTACAGAGCATGGTGTGGTACTGAAGACTGGGAATGAACACTACTGCAGAACATGGTGTGGTACTGAAGGCTGTACGACAGCAGTACTGGAGAACATGGTGTGGTACTGAAGGCTGTATGACAACAGTACTGCAGAATATGGTATGGTACTGAAGGGTTTGGGTGAGTTGTACTACAGAGTATGGTGTGGTACTGAAACTTGGTGTTGAACAGTACTGCAGAACATGGTGTGGTACTGAAGGCTGGGGGTGAGTTGTACTGCAAAACATGGTGTGGTACTGAAGTCTGGGGATGAATAGTACTGCAGAACTTAGTCTGGTAGTGAAGGCTGTGAGAAAGCTGTACTGAAGAACATAGTGTAGTACTGAAGGCTGTGAGACAGAAGTACTGCAGAACATGGTGTGCTAGTGCTAAAGGCTGGGGTGAGCAGTACCACAGAACAAGGTGTGGTACTGAAGGCTGGCTAACAAAACTGCAGACATGATGTGGTACTGAAGGCTGGGGGTGAGCAGTACTATAGTACATGGTATGGTATTGACGATGGGGGTGAACAGTACTGTAGGACATGGTCTGGTACTGAAAGCTGAGGTTATCACTGCAGAATGTGGTGTGGTACTGAAGCCTGAGGTGAGCAGTTCTACAGAACATGATGTGATACTGAAGGCTGTGGGTGAGCAGTACTGCAGAACATGATGTGGTACTGAAGGCTGGGGGTGAGTATTACTGCAGAACATGATGTGGTACTGAAGGCTGGGGTGTCCAGTACACTGCAGAACATGGTGTGGTACTGAAGGCTGAGGGTGTGAGCAGTACTGCAGAACATGATGGGGTGTTGTTGGCTGGGGGTGAGTAGTACTTTGGAACGTGATGTAGTACTGTAGAACATGGTATAGTACTGAAGGCTGGGGAGAGCAGTACTTTAGAACATGATGTGATACTGACAGCTGGAGTTGTGCAGTATTACATAACATGGTGTGGTTCTGAAGGCTTAGGGCAAGCAGTACTGAAGAATATGGTTTGGTACTGAAAGCTGGGTTGAGCAGTACTGCAGAACGTGTAATGAAGGCTGAGAGTGAGTTGCAATACAGAGCATGGTGTGGTACTGAAGACTGGGAATTAGTACCACTGTAGAACATGGTGTGGTACTGAAGGCTGTATGACAGCAGTACTGCAGAACATGTTGTGGTACTGAAGGCTGTGACACAGCAGTACTGCAGAACATGGTGTGGTGCTACTGAAGTTTGGGGTGAGCAGTAGTGCATAACATGGTGTGGTAAGAAGGCTGGGGTGAGCAGTACTGCAGAACATGGTGTGGTACTGAATGATGGTATGAGCAGTACTGCAGAACATGGTGTGATACTGAAAGCTATGGGTGAGCAGTACTGTAGAATATGGTGTGATACTGAAGGCTAGGGGCAAGCAGTATGGCAGAATATGGTATGATGTTCATCGTATTTCACTGTTGCAGTCATTACACTTGGGTTATCCTGCTGGCAGGCTACCCGCAGTCTGCCAGAATTCCAAAGTCCTGGTCCGGCATCGGTTGCTGTCACCTCTTCCCTGACGTCAGTGCACCAGGGGTATATAAGATGCAGCCGATGCCATTTTCTTCAGTCTTTCTTGCCGCGTGGTGCCCAAAGCAAAAGCAGTTCGCAAGTGCCGGTCGGCCGACTCCTGAGATTTTCGAAATTGAATTTCAGATTCGAAGTCTTCAATAAAGCTAAGTACTCCATTGGGGAAACTTTTACTTGCTCCAGACCGATGTCAGTAAAAGTTAACAATTGTATTTCTTGTGGGAAGCAAATACCTCATAAGGATTTTCATTTTTACTGTATTCCTTGCCTAGGCCCTGACCACGACGTTGCTAGTTGTCGGTTTTGTGCTAGATTCAACCAACGCACTATTAAGTGTTGGTTCGATTTTGCTTTACATTACTTTGGTCGAACGTTTAACTATATAATGCCGTCAGAACAACCGATGACCGGAGTTCATAAAAAGCGCAAGGACAAAGAAAAGGACAGGCATCCGAGGTCCAAAACCGACGATGAAGCCTCTTCTAGGCCAGTCGCCGGTTTGCCAGTTCTGAGTGAGGTGCTTTCGCAGCCCCTGACACCCACTACCTCAGAGCTATAGGCCACCTCCGACTCCCATGTGGAGACAACTAGGCCTCTGGAAACTCAAGGTATTTGGCCAATGGAAACTATTCCCTCAGATGGGTCCGGAGCCGCTGAGCAGGCATCAGCTTCTGAGGGTGTTTTCAGACCTACACAGCTTACTATCAAGACCACTTGAGCAGCCAAGGCAAAGTCTAAAATGCCCTTAAAGATAAAGCAACAAGTACAGCATTCTCCTGGACAGTCATCCATGCCAAAGAAACAGATGCTTAAAATGGCCGAGGACTTAATTACTTTGATTAGGGGTTCCCATCCCCCTCCTGATAAAAGGCCTAGGCAAGACACTGACTATGACTCCTCTGACCAGGTTCCTATTTCTTCTGATTCCTCTTCGGAACAGGGATATTCTCTTCCTCCCTATGAGGATTCTGATGCTGAAGAATCTATTCCTTCAGCCTCTACTCCTGAGGACTACTCTTTTGGGGAAACCCTGCACACCATGAGGGAGCATTTCCATTGGGAGAGCCAGGATTATTCAGAATCCAAGAAAATGCTCAGAGATTTTCTTTTATTGCCTCAGCACAGGCCTCTTGCTATCCCCCCTGTGCTTGATATTGTTGTTGATGTATTTTCTGAATCCAGTTTGTCACCTGATTCTTTACCCCCTGCACCAGTTAAGCCAGATAGGTACTACAGGGTTCCAGATTCCCATACATTTCTTTATAAAAACCCTGCTGCTGATCCAGAAACAATTTCTCAGGGTCCCGAATGGGTCAAGGCTTCCACTGTAAAAAACCCTGTTCCCTCTGATAGGGATTCTAGAGCACTGGACAGATGGGGGAAAAAGTTTACACCTCTGCTACTTTAGCTGTAAGGGCTTTAAACTGCCAGTTTCACATGCTTAAATATTAGCAATACCTAATGTCTCTGCTAAAACAGAAAATGCTTACAAGCTCTGAATGTCCTGAAAACAAGGAAATGGAGGATTTATTGCATGCAGCTGAACAAGTGGGAAAGCATACTTTGCAATGTGGTTTTGATTCATTAGAGGCTTCTTGCAGAGCCGCAGTTACAGGTTCTGTCATTCGAAGGCATGCTTGGTTAAAAGAACAAGTGTTTACCTGATCATGTTAAAGCAAAATTATTGGATGCTCCATTACAGCATGATACTTTGTTTAGGGTTAAGGCAGAAGAGGTGTTAAAGAAAATGGAGGAGAAAGCAAAATCAATGCAGACAGTAAAGGATTTTTACAGGTTCAGCCACCCAGATTTAGCAGGAACTGGCCTTCAAAAAATTGGTCCTTTCCAGTGTCAGACAGGCCACAAAGAGGTAGATACAGAAGTCCAAGAGGCAGATCTCAGCCCCAAGGCTCATACAGACCTAAACAATGGGGTGCTTTAGCCCCCAAAGGCGGAGAAGACAAATCACAACCTTATAGGAAACAGTCTCAATGACTTTCCTCTACCAATGTCAAGCACTTACCTTTTGGCAGCACCCTTAGAGGGAGAACTAGCACTTTTCTCACAAAACTGGCACATGATCACCCATGACAAATGGGTACTGAATATTGTTTCTCAGGGTTACAGGTTCCACTTTCACACCCTACAAAGACCAAAAGGTATGCCAGACCTGCCACACAATCAATGGGCAGAGGCACAAAAACAAATTTCTGCTCTCATGGACATGAGGACTATTCAAAAAGTACCACAGCAAGAGCAGGGGCAAGGATTTTACTCAAGACTTTTCTTGGTACCCAGAAAGGACAAAGCCTGGAGACCAATACTGGTCCTGTCTACTCTAAATACTTTCCTGGACATTCCAAAATTCAAAATGTTGACACTGCAGCAACTTCTACCCATGCTGGGCAAGAAGGCTTGGCTAGTTACTTTGGACCTCAAAGAGGCATACCTGCATGTCCCAATCAGACAATCTTGCAGAAGATACCTCAGATTCATAGCTGGCTCAATGCATTACCAATTCTCTGCAATGCCCTTTGGCTTATCTACTGCACCCAGGGTCTTCACAAAATGCCTGGCACCAGTAATTGCATTTTGCAGACAAAATGGAATTCAAATATATCCCTACTTGGACGACTGCCTTAGTCAAGCAGAGAGCAAGGACATTCTACTAAAGCATCTGGCGTTTGTAAGATTACTAATTTGCCTAGGGTACACAGTAAACGAAAAGAAATCAAAACTAGTGCCCTCTCAAGAGATAATATTCCTGGGTGCAAGCTTAAATACAGCTGCCCAGATGGCTTATCTCACGGCAGACAAACAAAGGCAACTCACTCATTACTTTCAGATGATGGCAACAAAGACCCAGCTACCTGCAAGAAAAATTCTGCAGGCTTTGGGCTTCATGGCATCCTGCATCCTGCTAATTCCATATGCAAGACTGCATATGAGGAAGCTACAATGGTATCTAAAAAGTGTTTGGACTTAACATTGCAACAGCCTGGAAACAATAATAACTCTCATTCCCTGCCTGCAACAAGAGTTTCGATGGTGGGCACTGGCCTGTCACCACAACAAGGGACAGCCTTTCACTTTACCCACACCCAGGCAGACACTAACAACAGATGCACAGCCAAACAATGTAAAATACGATACTCCAAAACGGAAAACCACTTGGATCAAAGCCCAAATGCAAAACGTGACTTGATAACCAACGTTTTTAAAATAACAAATTTTATTAATACTTGTAAGCGCTTTCGAAGGGGTCCCTGCCCCAACTTCTTTAGACAAGTAATTTTTCAAAAAAACACATCTTTTATACCAGCCCAATGGTTGTTAATTCAATTATTCTAACTAATTACATTCTTAAAGGGGGTATAGTTGCCTAAATTCTGCTGATGTGGCAGATTAGAACTGCAGCACACATGGCTTAAATGAGTATGTATCAATTAAAAGTGTTTTGAAACTCAAAGCCTTAAGTAGATGACATAAAGAATGTGTACTGGAATTGTATTATTAGTGTGGAACGTAATTTAGAAATGTTAGGTTCATAGGTTCATAGGTTTATACTAGGCTATCTGCCCTAAGGCATTTATAAGCCTAGCCCAAATTTTTGTGGCTTACGCCACCCCTTATATGAAAAAATACTGTGCCCATTAGTTTGTTGTGCCTCTGTCCAGCAGTGACACAGAGATGATTCCCGGGGTAAACCTACGATCTCCCATCCACAGGTCTAGATTTCTCTTGAACAGAGTCAGCGAGGTGCTCTGCCTCACATGGACCGGGATTTTATTCCACAGCATAGGGAGTCTCTGAGTGATAAATCTATCCCTCCAGCACGTTCTATTTATATCCGTGCTAAGGTTTAAGTTGCTTGCTCTAGTGGTTTTGGTGGATTTGGATTTTTTGAGGTGGAGCATGTCCATTAATTCGGGTTGGACATGGCCTTGTATGTCAGGCACATGTCACCTCTGAGCAGATGGTATGCGACTGAATAGAGCTGGAGTTTCTTCAATCTGGCAGCATATGACAGATTTTGGAGTCCCTTTATCCTTTTGGTGAGGAACTTTTGGGGTCTCTCCAATTGCTGCAGATGTCTGGTGAGATACATCCCGAATGGGGCATTGTACTCGATCATTGGTCTGATAAGTGAAGAGTACAGGGGAACAATGACCTCACTAGATCTGGATGTGAATCCTTCATGATCAGGTGGGCAATGTAGAAGGTCTTTCTAACCACTTTAGCAATGTGAGTGTCAAAAGAAAGGCCACTGTCAACCTGGGTCCCCAGGTCCCTGATAACCTCTTCTGTGCTTAGTGGATTGCCACCTATATGGTAGCTTGGGGTTACCTTGTTTTTCCCGAAGGGTATGACTATACATTTTTGGCGTTTAACTTCAGGCCATGGCTCTGGCACCAGCTATCTGTTTCCGTGAGTCCCTTCTGAAGGATATCCGTGTCGATGCACTTTCCACTATGGCCCAGTTTGCAGTCATCTGCAAACTTTGTCAGCCAAAGTCCTCCCATGCTGGCCTGTACTTCTGAGAAGTAGATGCCAAACAATAGGGGCCAAGGACCGAGCCCTGTGGGACACCACTTGTGACCGGCTTGGAGTCTGACACAGCGCCAGCAACTCTAACCCTGTGGGTTCTGTCCTTAAGCCAGTTTGCAACCCATCTTGTGACATATGGGTTTACATTTAAGCTGGTAAGTTTTCTACAATACCGAGTGGGGTATTGTGTCGAAGCCTTTGCAAGGTCAAGGTAGGCTGTATGGACTGCCTTTCCTCATCAATGGCCTTGGTGACTGTTTGAAGAAGTCGACCAAGTTCAAAAGGCATGATCTTCCCTTGACAAAGCCAAACTGGGTCGGGTCCAATGTCTGCAAGTCCCTATATCTTTGTTTATGAGCTCCATTATGATCCTCTCCATAGCTTTGCAGACTAGACTTGTTAAGCTTATGGGGTAATTACCAGGGTCCGTGAGGCGCCTTTGTGGAGTGGGACCACAGTTGCCGTATGCCACTCCTTGGGCATGTATCCTGTGGTAAGGCTGAGATTAAACAGCTGCCTTATGTGCGGGTTAATTCCTCATTTAGCTCGTGTAGCACACAGCCGGGGACACCATCCGGTCCCATTGATGCTGTGTTTTTAGCTTTAGAGAGAGCAGCTTTCACCTGCGCATTTGAGATGTCCGGGAGGCTACACTCGGCTGGGATAGTTATCTCTCCTTTAGGGGGGGGAGGGGTGAAGTTTGCACTGAACCTGTCTGCCAGTATGTTGGCAATGTCTGTGGGTTCAGTGATTTTTGTATCATTTTGGACTAATTCTGAGCATATCTGGGAGTTTCCACCCAGGTTCCTAACATAGCTGAAAAAGGCCTTATGATTGTCCTTTGAATCCATGGCAATTTTTCTCTCAAAATTGGCCTTAGTTGATTTTATGAGTGCTCATATTTTTTTACTAATAATGATCAGGGGTGACTTCCATTTTATGGATTTTGTTCTATCATGTAATAGCTTTCTCCTCTTATTGTAAAGTTTGTTAATGGCTGGGGTCCACCAGACTGGATGTTTGCCCTTTGTGGAAAGAGTCTTGGTTTTATTTGGGATTGCCTGATCCATGCAGTCCTGGAGGTGTTCATAGAAGGCATTTGTAAGGGCTTCCGCAGCTTGGGTTGTGGTTTCCTCTGGCTCAGGGGCCTTGAAGGATACTACACCAGTCTTGAGTAGTGTGAAGTTTGCTTTAGAGAAGTTCTTCACTATGGTCTTTTTGTTTGGGTGAGGCGGGATGTGGATTTCCAGTGAGATTAGTTTATGATCAGATCTCACCAATGAGGGATATACTTCCGGTGTGGAGCATTTTGTCCCCATGTTTGTGACAATGAGATCTAGTATATTTTCTCCTCTCGTGGGAACAGTGACTGGTAGTTTTAAGTTTGTATTAGAGTTAATTTATATCATAATATAGATATATATATATATATATATATATATATATATATATATATGTATATGAAAAATATTTTGCCTTCTACACAATAGCAGCATGTTGTAATCTGCGTCATAATAAGTGGCATTATGTGTTTAGATAGAGATATATATAAAATTTTCTATTTATGTATTGGTTATACAATAATTTAATAATTTGGGTATTTGAAATGAATCTGGTTTTATAACATATATACATATATATATGCAATGAAGTCTTTGTGTGTATATATATATATATATATATATATATATATATATATATATATATATATATATATATAAAGTTCACGAAAGCTGTTAGTTACTTCAAGCTATTTGATGCTATTTTAATAAGCTATTAATTGTGTTTTTTGATATTAATATGTTTGTATAGGTTTTAATATATATTTTTTTAGGATATGACTATCTGTTAAGTAAAATATGGTTTACATTTGGCTGAACGTATATAGTCAATTAAATAATGGAAGCATATTTTCTAGCTTGAATTTAGGCAGCTATACCCCCTTTAAGAATGTAATTGGTTAGAATAATTGAATTGACAACCATTGGGCTGGTATAAAAGATGTGTTTTTTTGAAAAATTACTTGTCTGAAGAAGTTGGGGCAGGGACCCTTTCTAAAGCGCTTACAAGTATTAATAAAATTTGTTATTTTAAAAACGTTGGTTATCGAGTCACGTTTTGCATTTGGGCTTTGATCCAACTAACAACAGATGCATTGGATTATGCCTGGGGGGCACACATGGCAGGAAAATGTATTCAGGGCACGTGGCCCGCAGGCCAAATGCATCTTCATATCAATCAAAAAGAGATGCTAGCTGCACAGAATGCCCTGACAGCCTTCAAGGATCTACTACATCCAGGACAACTATTGCTAAAGACGGACAATACTACAGTCATGTGGTACATAAAGAAGCAAGGGGGCACACATTCCTACCCCCTCTGCAGGCAAGCCGTGACTTTGTGGAGCACAGCACTGACCTATCAAGTACATCTGCAGGCACAATTCCTGCAGGGAAAGAAAAATACTCTGGCAGACGAACTAAGCAGAAATGTAATGGACCCTCACAAGTGGAAACTAGATCCACAAGTCTTCAGCATGATAACAAGGAAATGGGGATGCCCAGACATAGATTTATTTGCCTCCTCTCACAACTGCCAACTTCAGAGATTCTGCACAAGGATGTATCACTCACAAGCATGGAAGGTGGATGCTCTATCATTCAGCTGGAAAACCCTAACAGTTTATGCCTTTCCACCACTGCCTCTCCTCCCCAAGGTACGCCTAAAAGTCAGACAAGAGAAGCCAAAAATGATTCTGATTGCCCCAGACTGTCCACACCAGTACTGGTACCCAGTCCTAAAGAGCTTGTCTCAAGGCCCAGCCTGGACTTTACCTCAAATTCCTCATCTTCTGACCCAACAAAACAATCAGATCCTGCACAACCAACTCAGAACCGTAAATCTGGCTGCATGGCGAATAATATAACCACTCAAAACACACCTCTCTCTAAAGCAGTTATGGATGTCATATTGGAAGCCAGGAGACCCAGCACCAGGAAATCTTATGCAGAAAAATGGAAGAGATTCTGTGCTTGGAACCAGGCACAAGGACTTGAACTGCTTGTTCCAAATATTCCTCAGATTTTACAATATCTAACTGAGATGCTGGACAAAGGCCTATCCTTCTCATCAATTAAGATCCATGCCTCTGCCATTTTAGCTCATTACAATATGGAACCTCCTATTTTCTCACATCCACTGCTAAGACAGTACCTCAGAGGGGCCAAAAACATAATACCCCCAAGGAGAGCACCAATACCTACATGGGACCTCAACTTTGTGTTGGAAAAGCTCACACTTCCTCCTTTTGAACCAGCCAATACAGCTGAGATAAAATTCTTATCATGCTCTGCTCCTAACAATAACTTCAGCAAGAAGAGTCTCAGAGCTACAGGCATTAATGGCAGTGGAATCATTTATTATTTTTCATCCGGACAGAGTTTCTCTAAGGACAAACCCAACATTTATGCCAAAAGTAGTATCCAGTGTGGCTCTTAACCAAACCATTCATTTGCCAACTTTTTATCCAAATCCCCAGAATAAAGGGGAGAGACTTCTGCACTCTTTGGACATACACAGGTAGCTACGTTTCTACTTGGACAAAACAAAAGCTTTCAGAAAAACTGAGCAACTTTTTGTGGCTTATGCTACAGGATCACAAGGAAAGGCTATTTCAAAGCAGACTATTTCAAAATGGATAGGACACTGCATTTGTTTCTGCTATGCACAGCATGGCAAATCAGTGCCTAAGAATATTAGGCCACATTCTACCAGGGCAGCAGCCACATCAGCAGCCTTTCTCAGAGCCTTTCTCAGAGGAGTACCAACCAAGGACATTTTGGAGGCTGCAACTTGGAGTTCAGTGTACACTTTTACCAAGCACTATCACTTACCTCTTTACTCTAAATCCAGAGCAGGCTTTACCACTGCAGTTCTGCAGGGTTTCATAGCCACTCCTAATCCTATTTAGACCCAGACGCCCAACCTCAGCTTTGGGATTCAACCCAAGTGTAATGACTGCAACAGTGAAACATGATGAAAATAATACAGTTGTGTACCTACCATAAATGTAGATGTTCAAGTGTATTCACTGTTGCAGTCCAGGTTACCTATCCACCACCCCCTTTTCTTTGCTGGGTCTTATCTATACTTCTCTATCCTATACAACCTATGTGGTGTATTTGCTTATAGATGAAGGTATTATTTATTTCACTGTATGTTTTTTATAAGCAAAATGTATTGCCTACCTTCTTGGGGGCACCTGACATCTGGGGCAAGAAAAACTGAAGAAGATGGTATTGGCTGCATCTTATATACCCCTGTCGCACTGATGTCAGGGAAGAGGCGACAGCAACTGACGCCGGACCAGGACTTTGGAATTCAGGCCGACTGAGGGTAGTCTGCCAGCAGGATAACCCAAATGTAATGACTGCAACAGTGAATACACTCGAACATCTACATTTATGGTAGGTACACAACTGTACTGTACTGAAGGATGTGGGTGAGTTGTACTACAGAGTATGGTGTGGTACTGAAGCCTGGTGTTGTACAGTACTGCAGAACATGGTGTGGTACTGAAGCCTGGTGTTGAACAGTACTGCAGAACATGATGTGGTACTGAAGCCTGGTGTTGAACAGTACTGCAGAACATGGTGTGGTACTGAAGCCTGGTGTTGAACAGTACTGCAGAACATGGTGTGGTACTGAAGGCTGGGGGTAGTTGCACTGCAAAACATGGTGTGGTACTGAAGTCTGGGGATGAATAGTACTGCAGAACTTAGTCTGGTAATGAAGGCTGTGAGAAAGCAGTACTGCAGAACATAGTGTGGTACTGAAGGCTGTGAGACAGTAGTACTACAGAACATGGTGTGCTGGTACTGAAGGCTGGGGTGAGTAGTAACCACAGAACAAGGTGTGGTACTGAAGGTTGGCTAACAAAACTGCAGACATGATGTGGTACTGAAGGCTGGAGGTGAGCAGTACTACAGTACATGGTATGGTATTGACAATGGGGGGGATGAACAGTACTGTAGGACATGATCTGGTACTGAAAGCTGAGGGTGAGTATCACTGCAGAACGTGGTGTGGTACTGAAGCCTGAGGTGAGCAGTTCAACAGAACATGATGTGGTACTGAAGGCTGTGGGTGAGCAGTACTGCAGAACATGATGTGGTACTGAAGGCTGGGGGTGAGCAGTACTTGGTGTGGCACTGAAGGCTGGGGGTGTGCAGTATTGCAGAACATGGTGTGGTACTGAAGGCTGGGGGTGAGCAGTACTGCAGAACCTGGTGCAGTACTGAAGGCAGGGGGTGATCAGTACTACAGAATTTGATGTGGTACTGAAGGCTAAGGGTGAGCAGTACTGCTGAACATAGTGTGATACTGAAGGTTGGGATAGCAGTTTTACAGAACATGGTGTGGTACTGAAGACTGGTGGTGTTAGCGGTTCTGCAGAACAGGGTGTGATACTGAAGGCTGTGAGACAGCAGTACTGCAGAACATGGTGTGGTACTGAAGCCTGAGGATGAACAGTACTGCGGAATATGGTGTGGCACTGAAGGCTGTGAGACAGCAGTAGTGCAGAACATGGTGTGGTACTGATGGCTAAGGTGTGTAGTACTGCAGAACTTGGTGTGATACTGAGGGCTGGGGGTGAGCAGTACTGCAGAACATGGTGTGGTAGTGAAGGTTGGCTAACATAATTGCAGACATGATGTGGTACTGAAGGATGGGATGATCAGTACTGCAGAACATGGTGTGGTACTGAAGGCTGGGGGTGCGCAGTACTGCAGAATATGGTGCAATGCTGAAGGCTGAGGGTGAGCAGTACTGAAAAACATGGTGTGGTTCTGAGGGCTGTGAGACAGTGGTACTGCAGAACATGGCATGGTGGTACTGAAGACTGTGGTGAGGAGTACTGCAGAACATGGTGTGGCACTGAATGTTGAGAATATCTATGGTATGGTACTGAAGGGTGGGGGTGAACAGTACTGTAGGACATGGCCTGGTACTGAAAGCTGAGGGTGAGCAGCACTGCAGAACATGGTTTGCTACTGAAGGCCTGGGGTTAGCAGTACTACAGAAGATGATGTGGTACTGAAGGCTAGGGGTGAGCAGTATTGCAGAACATGGTGTAGCAGTGAAGGCTGGGGGTGAGTTGTATTTTACAGCATGGTGTGGCACTGAAGGCTGGGGGTGAGTACAACTGCAGATAATGGTGTAGTAGTGAAGGCTGGGGGTGAGCATTAATACAGAGTATGGTGTGGTACTGAAGGCTGGAGTGAGCAGTTTCACATAGTGTGGTGCTTAAGGCTGGATATGAGTTGTACTACAGAACATGGTGTGATACCGAAGGCTGGGTGAGCTGTACTGCAGAGCATGATGTGGTACTGAAGACTGGGGGTAACCAGTAGTGCAGACTATGGTGTGGTACTTAAGGCTGAGGATGAAGTGTACTGCAGAATTAGTGTGGTGCTGAAGGCTGGAGGTGAACAGTACTAAAGAACATGGTGTGGTAATGAATGCTGTGTGTGAGCACTACTACAGAACATGGTGTTGTATTAAAAGCTGCGGTTGAGCAGTACTGCAGAATGTGCTGTGGTACTAAAGGCTGGGGTGGGCAGTACCACAGAACATGGTGTGTACTGAAGGGTGGGGGTAGGCAGTACCACAGAACATGGTGTGGTACTGAAGGCTGGGGGTGGGCAGTACCACAGAACATGGTGTGATACTGAAGGCTGGGGGGTGGGCAGTACCACAGAACATGATGTGATACTGAAGGCTGGGGTGGGCAGTACCACAGAACATGGTGTGGTACTGAAAGCTAGGGTTGAGCAGTACTGCAGAACATAATGTGGTACTGAAGGCTGTGGGGTTAATTAGTACTACAGAACATGGTGTGATACTGAAGGCTAAGGTTGAGCAGTACTACAGAACATGGTGTGGTACTAAAAGTTGCAGATGAGCAGTACTGCAGAATGTGCTGTGGTACTAAAGGCTAGGGGCAGTACCACAGAACATGGTGTGGTATTGAAGGCTGGGACTGGGCAGTACCACAGAACGTGGTGTGGTACTGAGTGCTGCGGGTGAGAACTACTACAGTACATGGTGTACTAAAGGCTGCAGTTGAACACTACTGCGGAATGTGCTGTGGTATTAAAGGCTAGGGTGGGCAGTAATACAGAACATGGTGTGGTAATGAAGGATGGAGGTGGGTAGTACCACAGAACATGGTGTGGTACTGAAGGCTGAGGATGAAGAGTACTGCAGAACTTAGTGTAGTGTTGAAGGCTGGAGGTGAACAGTACTACAGAACATGATGTGGTACTGAATGCTTCATGTGAGCACTACTACAGAACATGGTGTATTAAAAGCTGTGGTTGAGCAGTACTGCAGAATGTGCTGTGGTACTAAATGCTCAGGTGGGCAGTTCCACAGAACATGGTGTGGTACTGAAGGCTGGGAGTGGCCAGAACCACAGAACAAAGTGTGGTACTGAAGGCTGGGTTGGGCAGTACCACAGGACATGATGTGGTACAGAAAGCTGAGGTTGACCAGTACTGCAGGACATGATGTGGTACTGAAGGCTGAGGGGTTAAGTAGTACTACATAATATGGTGTGATACTGGAGGCTAAGGTTGAGCAGTATTACAGAACATGGTGTGGTACTGAAGGCTGGGGGTGAGCTGTACTACAGAACATGGTGTGATACTGAAGGCTAAGGTTGAGCAGTACTACAGAACATGGTGTGTTACTGAAGGCTGGGTGTGAGCTGTACTACAGAACATGGTGTCATACTGAAGGCTAAGGTTGAGCACTACTACAGAACATGGTGTGGTACTAAAGGCTGCAGTTGAGCAATACTGCAGAATGTGCTGTGGTACTAAAAGCTGGGGTGGGCGGTACCACAGGACATGGTGTGGTACTGAAGGCTGGGGGTGGGAGTACCACAGAACATGGTGTGATACTGAAGGCTTAGGATGAAGAGTACTGCAGAACTTAGTGTGATGCTGATGGCTTGAGGTGAACAGTACTACAAAACATGATGTGGTACTGAATGCTGCTTGTGAGCACTACTACAGAACATGGTGTTGTATTAAAGGCTGCAGTTGAGCAGTACTGCAGAATATGCTATGGTACTAAAGGCTGGGGTGGGCAGTACCACAAAACATGGTGTGGTACTGAAGGCTGGGGGAGGGAGGTAGCACAGAACATGGTGTGGTACTTAAGGCTGGGGTGGGCAGTACTAGAGAACATTGTGTGGTACTGAAGACTGGGGTGGCAGTACCACAGAACATGGTGTGGTACTGAAAGCTGGGGGTGAGCAGTACTGCAGAACATGGTGTGGTACTGAAGGCTGGGGGATTATGTAATACTACAGAATATGGTGTGGTACGGAATGCTGCTGGTGAGCACTAGTACAGAATATGGTTTATACTAATGGCTGTGGCTGAGCAGTACTGCAGAATGTCCTGTGGTACTAAAGGCTGGGGTGAGCAGTACCATAGAATATGCTGTGGTACTGAAAGCTGGGGGTGGGAGTACCACAGAACATGGTGTGGTACTGAAGGCTGAGGATGAAGAGTACTGCAGAACTTAGTGTGGTGCTGAAGGCTTGAGGTGAACAGTACTACAAAACATGATGTGGTACTGAATGCTGCTTGTGAGCAGTACAGAACATGGTGTATTAAAGGCTGCGGTTGAGCAGTACTGCAGAATGTGCTGTGGTACTAAAGGCTGGGGTGGGCAATACCACAGAACATGGTGAGGTACTGAAGGCTGGGGGTGGGAAGTAGCACAGAACATGGTGTGGTACTAAAGGCTGGGGTGGGCAGTACCACATACCATGGTGTGGTACTGAAAGCTGGGGTTGAGCAGTACTGCACAATATGGTGTGGTACTGAAGGCTGGGGGGTTAAGTAGTACTAGAGAACATGGGGTGATACTGAAGGCTAAGGTTGAGCAGTACTGCAGAACATGGTATGGTACTGAATGCTGCCAGTGAGCACTCCTACAGAACATGGTATGGTACTAAAGGCTGCAGATGAGCAGTGCTGCTGAATGTGCTATGGTAATAAAGGCAACATGGTGTGGTGCTGAAGGCTGGGGGTGGGCATTACCATAGAACATGGTGTGGTGCTGAAAGCTGGGGTGGCAGTACCACTGAACATGGTGTGGTACTAAAGGCTGGGGGTGGGCAGTACCACAAAACATGGTGTGGTACTGAAGGCTGGGGGTGGGCAGTACTGCAGAACATGATGTGGTACTGAAGGCTGGGGGGATTAGTAGTACTACAGAACATGGTGTTATACTGAAGGGTAAGCAGTACTGCAGAACATGATATGGTACTGAAGACTGAGGACAAGCTGCAGAGCATTGTGTAGTACTGAACGCAGGAGTGAGCAGTACTGCAGAACATGTTGTAGTACTGAAGAATGGCGGGTACTGAAAGCTGAGGGCTTGCTGCAGAGCATCATGTGGCACTGAAGGCTGGTGTGAGTTGTAATGTAGAGCATAATGTGGTACTGAAGGATGGGGGTGAGCAGTACTGCTAAATGTGGCATGGTACTCAAGGCTAGAGGCGAATAATACTGCAGAACATGATGTGATACTAAAGTCTGGGGTTTAGCAGTACTGCAGGACATGATGAGGAGATCATTTAACTGTCTCTGTGAAGTTTCCCTACTCTTCTCATGTCTGTGTGGGTGTTATTTAGATACTCCATTTTCCTCAAATCTCTCCAAAATATGCTGGATTTCTCTGTACTTTGAACAGTTTATATAGTGCATATATTTTGCCTATCTGGCCTCAGCTATGGCAAAAAAGGTGCAGTATTTCCACTTACCTGGTTAATAGATGAATAAGTTAAGAGTAGTTATTAAAGATAACATCAAGAATGACAAGTCACTAATTATGCAGGGTAAAACTTATGGCATCCAACCCATTTCTGAATTATAATATGGTCTTTGTGGCCCTCCCACATTGATCTCATCTTGGATATTTTTTAAAGTTTGCTGTCCTATTTTAGGTATAAAGATTCTTTTGTATTTTCATTAAGGCCACTTTCTTCTTACAACGTTATGTATTGGCAGTGTTCTCAGTATAGAGTGAATTCCATTTCATATTTGTAAAGTTGTAGTAGTCTTTCGGCTTTTCCCGGTTAGGGGTTGCCACAGTGGAACTCCGGTCCGCTAATGATTGGCAGTAGATTTTCACTAACGCCAAGGTGCCAGCTCAACGTTCAGCCTTCAGCAAAGGCACATCCATTTATGCATGTCTTTCGAACGCCCACCCAACCACGGGGAGGACATGCAGACTCTACACAGAAGGCCCTCCCCACACTCCAGCTGAGAATCGAACGGGAGAACCTCTTGCTGTGAGGCAACAATGCTATCGCTGCAACACTGCGGCTGTGATTCTCAAAATAAAAATCAGTAGCTGTTTCAGATAAGGCTATTTAAAGTTTATTCTTTGAATGTGTTATTTTTCCCAATCATCTTTTTTTAATAGTAAGAGACTGTATGGACTGCATTTCTCTAACATGATCATGCCTAAACCTCAGTGTCGTACCAGAGGAAATTTTTAGTTTAGGTGATGGGGGACAGTATGTGGGAAAACAGTTAACTGACATTTTGGCTTGTGAGGTACACTGTAAGTGTGCACTTGTCTGTATGTGTGCATGCTCACATATGTGTGCATCTTAAAGAAGGTGAAATAAATTAACATGGCCAAAATTTCTTTCAGTTATCAGATTAATATGAAAGGTACTCACCTTCAAAAAAGTGGCTATGGAAGGGGGAGGGACGAGGACAGATTATGTGTGACAACTATTTTCTTCAAACTGGTTTGTCATGAGAAATGGTTCTGTGTATGTGTTTTTGATGAAATAATACATTACACTGGCCAGAATTTATTTCAGTTGATCACAATCAGATGTGAGAGGTGTATCCAGAAAGCAGTGATTTTTTTTTTGGGAGGGGGGGGCAGTGTGTATGAAATTTGTAGGACCACTACTGTTACTTGACTACAGTTGAGCAGTCAATCTGTCCTGTTAGGGCCAGTTTTAATTTATGCATGGCAATGGGGATTGTGGACGTATAAAATCATCAAGGTTTTTATTTGTTGATTAATGTGGCTTTTTGGTCAGATGAGCTATGCTGTGACTGAAGGAGTTTATTCTTCTGAAGTAGATTGGGTGGGAAAGGAGCTGAAACTAATGTGTATGATATTTTTTAAATAAAAACCAAAACCCATTTTGTGGCTTTTAAAACTTACAATTTTACAGTATACATACATCATGTGTCTTTAGATTCCATTTTCAACAAATGTATGTATATTCCTTTTCTCACTGAGTAACTCTTCAAACTGAAAATCAGTGCAACATGGTGGTATAACTTATGAACTGCAGCCACTGTTTCTTGTCCAAAGAAATTAGTGCTGGGTTTTGTGAATTGGCATTCAGAAATTCAGTTTTGCAAATGTTCTGTTACTTTGCATCTAGAGCTAAGCACTTTCTGAAGGTTTCAACCTTCTTATTTGAGTAAGGGCCTGCAGTGGGGGGAGATTTTGGAGAAGTGAGCTTTGGCAGATGCAGTTTGGAAGCTGCCGGTGGTAGTTACAACCTTTCTTGGTTTGTCAGAGCTAAAGACATTGTAGGTTTTCTCCACTGTTTTTAAGTAGAGAATTTGTCTTGATGTTTTTGCACGTTACAGTATCCCAGTGGAGCACCTGCTGGTTAAGAGAGATGAGGAGGTGTCATGTAACGATACTGAAGGAGGAAGGTTTGTGCAGTATTTGTTTCTTGAAGGCAGTAAATAGCTGCAATAATTAATTATTTGTTTACCCGCCAAAACAAAATTGTGCCAAAGAATAAGTTAGGTGGTTGTATATGATAAATGACATTCCTTCAAAAAGAGATTGGTGCAGAAGTCCACTAAGGTAGAAATCTGAATTGATTTCACATCTTTTGATTCCAGGAAACAACAGCAGCAATATTGTCCCTGTTTTGCCTCATTTTTATGCACAGGGTTTGGGTGCCACATCAACATTGACCATCACCTAGAGCAAAGGCTCACTTTATTGCTACTGTTTACATGTTTGGCTACCTTAGATGCAAGTTCCTTTCTAAATGTGGCAAAGAATAACTCAATAGAAATAGCAAATAAAGTGTAGCTGAAACCTGCCAAAATGTGAGCAGCAGTGGAAACATTTGTTTAAAACAGAAAAACATTACAAAAGTCTCAGATGCTGGAAGAGGGAGTATCAGTGCTTGAGGTACAACTAAAGGCCGAGGATCGAGCAGTGCTACAAAACACAGTGTAGTATTGAAGACTTATGGTAAATAACCCTGCCAAATATAGTGTAGTGCCAAAGTGCACAGCACATCAGACTGTATGCAGTACTGAAGGCCTGGGTTAAGCTGTATTGCAGAACAAGACTTGGGGTGACAAATATTATAGAACAGAGTGTGGTACTAAAGGCCAGATTGAGAGTAAGTAGTACTGCAAAGTATTGTTTATAATGAAAGCTGTGGATGAAACATACTACAGAACATGGTTTGATACTGTAAGTTGGGGAGAGCAGTACTGCAGAACATAGCAAGTACTGAAAGATGGGGTAAACAATACTACAGGACATGGCTGGGTACTGAATGCTGGGAGTGAGCTGTACTGCAGAGCATGGTGTTGTACTAAAGGTTGGGCTGAGCAATACTGCAGCACATGGTGTGGTAGTGAGCAGTGGGCTATGGGGATTGCAGAACCTGGAGAAATAGTGAAGGATAAATGTAAGCTATACTGCAAAATAGGGTGTTATACTGAAGGATGGGGTGAACAGTACTGCAGAACATGCTGACATGGTACTGAAGGCCGAGTGAGCAGTACTGTAGAGCATGGTGTGATACTGGAGGCCGGGGGTGCAAGCAGTACTGCAAAACACAGTGTGGGGATGAAGGCTGGGTTAACATTGCTGCAGAAAATAATGTGGTCTTGAAGGATGGGTTGAACTGTACTGCAGAACATTAATGTTGTACTGAAGCCTGAGGGTGAGCAGTACTGCAGAATATAGTGTAGAACTGAAGGCTGGGGGTGAGCAGTACTGCAGAACATGGTGTGGTACTAAAGGCTGGGGTTGAGCAGTAGTACTGAACATGGTGTAGTAGTGAAAGCTGGAGGTGAACAGTACTGCAGAACACAATGTGGTACTGAAGGGTAAGGGTGAGTAGTATTGCAGGACATGGTGTGGTACTGAAGGCTGAGAGTGAGTTTTACTACAGAATCTGGTGTGGTACTGAATGCTGAGAGTGAGCTGTGTTGCAGAATATGATGTGGTACTGAAGGCTGGGGGTGAGTTGTACTACAGGTCATGGTGTGGTACTGAAGGCTGTGGATGAACAGTACTGCAGAATTTAGTGTGGTACTGAAGGCTGTGAGAGAGTACTATAAAACATAGTTTGGTACTGAAGGCTGTGAGACAGCAGCAGTGCAGAACATGGTGTGACGGTACTGAATTCTGGGTGAACAGTACTGCAGCACATGGTTTGGTACTGAAGGCTGAGGGAGAGGTGTACTACAGAATGTGATGTGTTACTGAAGGCTGGGGGTGAGCAGTACTACAGAACATGGTGTGGAACTGAAGGCTGGGGTGAGTAGTACTACAGAACATGGTGTGGTACTGAAGGCTGGAGGTGAACAGTACTGCAGATCATAGTGTGGTACTGAAGGCTGGACTTGGTGCAGTACTGCAGAACATGGTGTGGTACTAAATGATGGGGTTGAGCAGTACTGCAGAACATGGTGTGATACTGAAGGCTAGGGGTGAGCAGTACTGCAGAACATGGTGTGGTACTGAAGGCTGTGAGTGAGCAGTACTACAGTACATGGTGTGGTACTGAAGGCTGAGGGTGAGCAGTACTACAGAACATGATGTGTAATGAAGGATAAGGATGAGCAGTATTGCAGGACATGGTGTGGTAGTAATGGCTGGAGGTTAGATTACTGCAGGACATGATGTGGTACTGAAGGATGTGGTGAGCAGTACTGCACAACATGGTGTGGTACTGAAAGCTGCGCTGAGTGGTATTGCAGAAAATGGTGTGGTACTTATGGCTGGGAGTGAGCAGCACTACAGAACATGGGGTCATACTGAAGGCTGAGGGTGAACAATATTATAGGACATGGCCTGGTACTGAAAGTTGACAGTGAGCAGTACCACAGAATGTGTTGTTGTACTGAAGTCTGAGGTGAGCAGTGCTACAGAACATGATGTGGTAGTGAAGGGTGGGGTGAGATATTCTGCAGAGCATGGTGTGGTACTGAAGAATGTTGGTGAGCAGTACCGCAAAACATGCTGTTGTACTCAAGCCTGGGGTGCACAGTACCAAAGAACATGGTAATATACTGAATGCTAGGGGTGAGGAGTACTGCAGAACATGATGTGGTACTGAAGACTGAGGTTGAACAGTGCTGCAGAACTTGATGGTGTATTGAAGACTGGGATGAGCAGTACTGTAGAAAATGAGGTAGTACTGAAGGATGGGATACTGTCTGGAGGGCAGTACTGCAGAACTTGGGGTGGTAGTGAAGGCTAGTATGTGATATACTGAAGGTCGGGGTGAGCAGTACTACAGGATGCATTACCGAATGTTGGGGGTGAGCAGTACTGCCAAACATGGTGTGGTTTTGAAGGTGGGGGTGCGGAGTACTGCAGAACATGGCATGGCACTGAAGACTGTGGGTGAGCAGTACTGCAGAACATGGTGTGATACTGAAGGCTGGAGGTGTGAGCATTACTGCAGAATGTAGGGTGATACTGAATGCTGGGGGTGAGCAGTACTGCAGAACATGGCGTGATATTGAAGGCTGGGGTGAGAAGTACTACAAATGATGATGTGGTACTGAAAACCGGGTGTGTGTAGTACTGCAGAACATGGTTTGGTAGTGAAGGCCAGGGAACAGAACTGCAGGCATGACATGGTACTGAAGGATTAGATGAAAAGTACTGCAGAGCATAGTGTGGTACTGAAGGCTGAGGATGAGCAGTAGTACAGAATATGGTGTGGTACTGAAAGCTGGGGGTGAACAGTACTGCCAAACATGGTGTGGTTTGAAGGCTGGGGATGAACAGTACTGTATAACATGGTGTGGTACTGAAGTCTGTGAGACAGCAGTACTGCAGAACATGGTGTGGTGGTAGTGAAGGCTGGGGTAAGCAGTAGTGCTTGACATGATGTGGTATTCAAGACTGGGGTGAGGAGTAGTGCAGAACATGGTGTAGTACTGATGGATCATATGAGCAGTACTGCAGAAGATGGTGTGGTACTGAAGGCTGGCGGTGAGCAGTACTACAGAACATGGTGTGGTACTGAAGGCTGGGGGAGAGCAGTACTACAGAACATGGTGTGGTACTGAAGGCTGGGGAGAGCAGTACTACAGCACATGGTGTGGTGCTGAGGGTGAGCAGCATTGCAGAATGTGGTGTGGTACTGAAGACTGTGGGTTAGCAGAACTGTAGAACATGGTGTGATACTGAAGGCTGGGGTAAGCAGTACTGCAAAACATGGTGTGGTACTGGAGGCTGGGGGTGAGCAGTACTGCAGAACATGGTGTGATATTGAAGGCTGGGGTGAGAGGTACTACAGATCATGATGTGGTACTGAAAACTGGGTGTGTGCAGTACTGCAAAACATGGTTTGGTAGTGAAGGCCAGGGAACAGAACTGCAGGCATGATGTGGTACTGAAGGATTAGATGAGAAGTACTGCAAAGCATAGTGTGGTACTGAAGGCTGGGGGTGAGCAGTATTACATAATATGGTGTGATACTAAAAGCTGGGGGTGAACAGTACTGCCAAACATGGTTTGGTACTGAAGGCTGGGGATGAACAGTACTGTAGAACATGGTGTGGTACTGAAGTCTGGGAGACAGCAGTACTGCAGAACATGGTGTGGTACTGAAGTCTGGGGTGAGCAGTACTGCAGAACATGGTGTGGTACTGAAGGATGGGGATGAACCATACTACAGAACTTAATGTGGTACTGAAGGCAGGAGGCGAACAGTACTGCAGACCATGATGTAGTACCGAAAGCTAAATATGAGCAGTATTGCAAAACATAGTGTGATACTAAAGTCTGGGAGTTAACAGTACTGCAGGACATGAGGATATCCAGTAACTGTCTGTGTGAAGTTTCCCTACTCTTCTCATGTCTTGGTGGGTGTTCTTTAGATACTCCATTTTCTTCAAATCTTTCCAAAATATGCTTGATTTCTGTCTACTCTAAGCAGTTTATGTAATGCATTATTTTCCACATATAGGTTCATAGGTATGTACTAGGCTATCGGCCCTAGGGTCTATACAAGCCCAGCCAAAAAGGTACCCTGGCTTTTGCCACCCAAAAAAATTATTTTCCTGTACCACTGTTGAGCAGTGGCCTCAGTTATGGCTAAAAATGGTGCAGTATTGTTCTTTATGTAGTGCATATATTTTGCACATATGGCCTCAGTTATGGCTTAAAATTGTGCAGTAGTTTTCACTTACCTGTTTAACAGTGGAATAAGTAAATAAACTTACAAAGGCATTTAAAGGAAATAGATCCCAGGATTCAATAAACTCCTTGTAGGTGCCATGCAAAGGCTACATAAAGTTTACATGTTTGTGCAGTGGTGCGGGGTGATCGGCAGCGTGCAGCACTGCACCATGCATATTCATGCCTCGTGGCACATCTAAGATAAGGTTTCATGGCCGGCAACAGTGTTGCCGGCCAGGAAATCATATAAGTGAACACAGACAGCTGTACTGTTTAAAGCAGAGCACGTACAGTCTGTGGTTTTGCATGGAATGCCCTAGTGTCCACCAGGGCTGCACAGATAGCTCGCACTCTGTTAGTTCAACACATCTGCACAAAGGCCGAGATAATGCAGGGACAGTTAACCAGAAAAGGGAGATATTTCACATAGATGTCTTAGAGAAATGTGGTAGAATGAAGCTCAAACATACCTCTCAACCTCTTAGAGCAAGAAATCTGAACACAGCCATAAATAAAGGGGGGACAAAGGCCTTGGGCCTAGCTTTTATAAACTTATAAAGTTGATAGAATAATAGGTTTTACAGTACCATGAATTTACTAAAGAGCATAAAGCTTGAAAGTCAAATGTCTGTCATTATTTTCTGAGTTCAATCCACAATGACATGCTATTGATTTGCCAGAAAACCAAACTTTTATGAGGAAAAGATCAAAAATATGAGACAAAAATTGGACATCCTGCAAAACTCAGGACAACGGAGAGGTATGAATGTTAATGTATGTAATGGGTCTATATTAAATCAGCGAACGCTTAAAATAGCAAACGCTGATTTAGCGACCCTTTAAAAGCAGAAGCTTTAAATCCTGAAGACACAGGACAGTGATTTTTTTTCCCAGTGAAAAAAATGGTTGTCCCACACAAAAAAAAAAAAAAGAAAACTTCAAAACACTAAATATACCAACTCCGGGATAGCACCACAGTGGAGGAAAATGCAAAGTCCCGAAAACGGCCCAACGATTTTTTTCCCTGGGGAAAAAAATCGCTGTTATGTGTCTTTGGGATTTCAAGCTTTCGCTTTTAAAGGGTTGTTAAATCAGCATTTACTATTTTAAGCATTCGCTGATGTAATATAGACCCTAAGTAATATGGGGTCACATCAGTCCTGAGATCTTCCCAGTGATATGGCAGAAAGCCACAATTTCATAAGGTACACACCTGGACATCCTGAGAATATCTGGACAGTTGAGAGGTATGAATGTGAAGTACATGGTCCAAACACAGTACAGGACAGTGTATCTACAGTGCAGAGTATTGTGATATCCCATTCTTGGCATTCTGTACTGAAACTGTGTAAATGATCTGTAATGGTACATGGACTGCCATGTAAAATGAACAGTTAGGGGAAGTGTGTGTATTGAATAGGGACACACAGATGAATTATAGGAATGAACACAGGGAAAAAGGACAGGTGAAACAACCTAATGTAGAGCAGAGGAGGGCTTGTCAGTGCAAGATGGTTGTAGCAGCAACAGCAATCACATATCTGTATGACACAGTAGGGAGTGTGTTTTATGTGACTGTCACATAAGGTGACATAACAATAGGGAGGACGTCTGTGTGAGATAAGCTTCCTTACATGAATAATACAGAGGATATCTATCAGGGATGTTATATACAATTGGGTAGGATGCATATTGTGAAGGTGTGCAAATGATATGTCTGTATATGCGTGTAATCTCAGCAGAGGTCTTCAGCAAGTGGGGCACAGGTAAAGGCTCATGGAAAACATTAAGAGACCCAACCACAATCATGGATAATATCAGAATAATACCACCAGTAATCCCATGCCTCTGACATAATGGGTGGTTTAGAGTAATAAGAGATGAGTCTGCACAAACACACTTAAACAACTATTCTGATACATCCACACTCTATGAGGGTAACCACGCACACTGTCCTGGCACTGTAACATCTGCTGGAGGTGTTAGGAGGAACACTGCTCTACCTGTATGCAACATTATGCGCAATACAGGCTAGTTGACTGGCATGCATGGCATGTGTGGGTGTGTGTGTGTGTGTGTGTGTGTGTGTGTGTGTGTGTGTGTGTGTGTGTGTATATATATATATATATATATATATATATGGCTTTAGGCCATTTCATAGCACTACCACAGCTCTCTTATCATTTACCAAGTGTATCAATAAAAACCGCAATAATAGTATCCTAACATCTGCTCTCTTCTTAGACCTGTCAAAAGCCTTTGACATGGTAAACCACCATCTGCTCCTAAAAACCCTTGAATCTCTCTCACTAGATACCAATGCAGTTCAATGGTTTACCTCCAACCTTAGTTACAGGCAACAGGCTGTTCTCTGGGATAACACACTTTCATCTCTTCTGCCAGTCACTCTTGGAGTACCACAAGGTTCCATCCTAGGTCCCCTCCTTTTCTCTTTATTCATTAACGACTTACATGTAGCAATACCTCAAGCTACATGCATTCAATATGCAGACGACTCAACTCTCATCTGCTCTGCTAATACCTCCTCTGAACTACAAACCCTAACACAGAACATATTTACCACAGTTGAGGCATGGTTCTTGAAACGCGTCCTACTTTTAAATGCCAATAAAACCAAACTCCTGCTTTTCAGACCCAATAGGAAGTCCCCCCTCTCTGACTTCTCTATTACCTCTAATAATGGCACACACATAGTCCCTGACTCTACCACTAAACTGTTAGGTATTACAATTGACAATAACCTCACTTTTGAAAACCACATTAATAACACTATCAAAACTGTAAATAGAAAACTTGGCTCCTTATTTAGAATTAAAAACTTTCTATCTCCACAGGCTAAAGTTACACTCGCTCAATCTCATCTTATTTCCACTCTTCTTTATGCCTCTCCCATATACACTAACTTAAAGAAAAAAAACCTTACTAAACTATCAAATGCTTACAATAGCATTGCTAGATTTGCTACTGGAAATCCATTTAGAACTCACCACTGTCTTAATCTATTACAACTAAACTGGTTAGAATTGAACAATACCCTACTAGTCTGCCAACTTACCTTTATACACAGGTTATTTTACCAACCTGAAAATACCCCCATACTTTCTGATCTTATATCTCCCTATTCTAATCTAAATTCACTGCGCTCCTCTAATAAACCTCTTGTGAAGCTAACTAAGTCCAATAACATTGCAGGCGATTCACTTTTTTCTAACACCATAGGTAAACACTGGAACTCACTACCTACCACTCTAAGTACTACGTCATCACCCTTCCTCTTTAAACAAAAACTCAAACAACACCTAAAGACTCTCTGGCTATGCCCATGCATCAACCCTGATTAATCTTATGACTCTACTTATGAGCTTTACCTTCTCCTCCCCCTCCTACTCTCTCCCATCTGAAGAACTAGCTCTAAATACCTTTGTTAATTAGTCTCTGTTTCAATTTAATTAACAATTCTAGATGGTTGCATTTTTTTCTTTGCTTATATATATTTACTCTCTATGAATATCCTACTAAGTTTAACTCCCCTACTCCTATACTGTAAATAGAAGTAATATGTCCTCACTAGCATAAACTTTCTCATATATTTTTTGTTTGCACCTTAATTCTGTATGTACTTTTTTTACTAACCATTGTTTGCTTTCTTTTATTTAATAACTTGTTGTACTAACCTAAATGTGGAGCTTTTCTCCCCGGGCCTCTGCTGAAAATGGAAATATATCCAATTGGACTAGCTCGGTAAACAAATGTAAAATAAATAAATAAAAATAAAAAATATATATATATATATATATATATATATATATGTGTGTGTGTGTGTGTGTGTGCATGTGTATATAATATGACAAAATCCACATTGTCATGAATGTTACCCATGCCTTTAATGTTGTGAAACACCTATGTATGTAGTGTGTGCATCAGCAGAACAGGAAGCAGAAATGCATCTGGTGTTCCTCACCATCAGACAGTCATGTATATTCCATAAAAAGAATACCTAGGTATGGCCAATAAGCTGTGTGACAGCTCTCTGTGGCACAAGTGGTACACTTCCGTTACACATCACTGGAAGATGTGTAGGGAGATACATGAAGAAGGGTGCATTGTACTCCCTTTTGGGTGTGATGAAGGCTTGTGATTGCAAGTGTTGCTGTGGCAGAAATTTTTGGTATGCGTTGATACTGTCTGTAGTATATTAATATCACAGTTGGAGTCAATGATTGCCCACAATCTGTAGGCCTTCCAGCAGCTGTTTGGACACAGGATGAGGCAATGATTACCCACATTCTGTAGGCCTTCAGTCAGCTCTTTGGACACAGGATGTGTATGTCATCTGTGATGTCCATCACTTAAATAATGGACATGAAAGGGGCTAGTAGACAGCCCTGATGTACAGACCTACTCACTGCACCTGAAATAAAGGTCACTTCATACATTTCAACATAGTGAGATGCCACGTATGCAATACACTGGTCTACCCACTTAGTGATATAGCTGTTTATGGCCACATATGACAGTGTTGATTGAATACCCTCAGTGTGGATTTGTGGATTTATGTCAAGTGGCTTGACCTGGTCAAGTTCCAAGATGATATTGTTGTCATCATGCATGCCCTCGATGATGTCTTTGAGGACATCTTTCAGATGTAACAAACATGATTTAGCATGAACTCACACAGGTCTATTGCAGACAGCTGGAATATTACTAGCGTCCATTTAGAAAAGGTCCATGTTGACATGTTGGTGTACCGCAGAGTTGAGTAGTGTCAGGATGTATTTATACATGCATGTATCAGGTGCTGTGCTCCGATGGATGCATGTTGATATACAACATTCTACAGGAACATAGGCTGTGTGGAAGGTGTGTTGAAGTGTGTATTCAACCATATCAGGGTGGTGTATGTGCTGAGTCACGCCATAGGTGATCTGTGACGTTGTCACAGCCCAGTTATTCCGTGTGATAGGCCTGGATGATGGTAAGACAGTGCATATTGCCTATCATGATCTGGCCTAGGGTTTTGACACAATCCCCCCATGCAGATATCATTGGCAAACCCTCCCAGCTGCAGATTAATACTTACATCACATATAGATAACCAATTAGCTCACCAACAGAACACATACTGTGAAAGTTGGTGAATCAACCTGTACCAGTAACGTTGACACCACTGGCAAACCCCAGGGACCTCTGCTTGGCCTTTCACTGTTTGGACTCTATTTCATGACGGTTCAGGATAAAGTATATGGCCTTTGGCTTACCAAGTTTGCTGATTATTGCATATTAGGTGCAATCATTGAGTCCACCAATGATGGTAACATAGTACAGGAGGAAGTAACACAGACAAGTGATTGGTGACAAAGGCACACAATGTACAAATAAATGTGTTTTTTTTTATGTTGTCCATCTGAAAAGTTGAATTCCATGTTAATCACAGCATTCACAACACTCCTGTGATGCAAGCACCGAAAATACATATAAATAGCAATCTGAATGTCGACCACCAAGTGTCCACACTGGTACTGAAAGCCTATGTTGTGCACATCACAGGTCACACAATCATATTCAGATCTTAGGAAAGTATGACAGCACTGTACTCAAAGCTCATCAGAATACTAATAGAGTATAATGCTCTCTTTCGCATGTACCTTACCAGACACATGTAACAGCTGGAGAGACCATGGGGTTTCCTCACCAAGAAAACACAGGGCCTACAAACCATGCCATGATGTATGTGGAAATATTAAAAGCCATGTCACTGTAATCTGTCGCACATAGGATGAGGTGACATCTGCCTGGCCTCCAGGCCATCCTCTGACCCTGCCCTGGTGGGAGTACTGCATATCCACAAATCTGATATAGCTGATGACATCAGCAGTGTCTGTTGAGGAGAATATGCTAATAACAGTGTCCTACATACTGGTGTAAAATGCTCTCTGTAATGTCAAACAAGAGTGCATACACACACACACACACACACACACACACACACACACACACACACAGACACAGACACACACACACATACACACACACACACACACACACACACACACACACACTTGACTGCAGTGAGAATAGAACCCCTACCTATTCACAGACTACTTTACACAAGTGCCATGGCACAAATCTGACTTGGAGTGTCTCAGACAACAATTTATAACGGATGACATCAGCAGTGTCTGTTGAGAAAAATATCGTAATATCAGTTTCCCATATGCTAGTGTAAAAGACTTTCTGTAATGCCAAGCAAGAGCGCGTGTGTGCGCATGCGTGTGCACACACACACACACACACACACACACACACACACACACACACACACACACACACATACAGTTTACTGCAGTGAGAATAGAACTCCTACCTATCAAAGTAAACAGACTACAGAACACAGTACTTTACATACACACCACGGCATGAGTCTGAGTTTTACAAGGGTGCAGGTCAACATATAGTAGATGGCATCAGCTGGTCATGTGGGAGAAAAGATATTGGGAGGCCTGCATGAAATTCATGTGTAGGCTTGTGCATGTATCAAAATGCTGCCAATCCATGGCAATTGGAGTGGTAACTGTAGGATACACACTTCTGCTCTTTTGTCTAAACACACACACA
Organism: Protopterus annectens; assembly: GCF_019279795.1. Classification (NCBI taxonomy): domain Eukaryota; kingdom Metazoa; phylum Chordata; order Ceratodontiformes; family Protopteridae; genus Protopterus; species Protopterus annectens. Next base: position 1,828,077,455 of record NC_056732.1, on the reverse strand, counting down.
CACACATACACACACACACACACACACACACACACACACACACACACACACACACATACACCCACACAGTTGACTGTAGTGAGAACAGAGCCCCTACCTAAGTACACAGACTATAGAACACAGTACTTTACACAGGCGTCATGGCACAAGTCTGACTTTTACAAGAGTGCAGGTCAACTTACAGTAGATTACATCAGCAGGCCATGTAGGAGAGAAGATGTTGGGAGCCTGCATAGGTTCATAGGAGGCTACTAGCCTAATGGTCTTAGGGTGTTTACAAGCCTAGCAACCTCAAAGGCAATACACGATTGTGTGCAGAGCTCATTGTAAATGGAACCACCTATACTGAGCCAGAAGCTATAGCAAACCTATTGGCCGATATATTTAGCTCAACTTTACCCCTCTCTCCCCCTCAATCTTCCTTTAGGAAATACTATAAAATATATCTTCCCCTGCTATCAGTAGGGAACAGGTCCTTGATGATCTCTCTAAAGCCAAGAACACTGCATCAATGGGCCCAGGCAATATCCTAGGATGCCTTCTAAATAGCATGAAACATGATCTATCAGGGCCACTGGAATAGCTATTTAACTATAGCCTCGAAATAGGCTTCATGCCTCATGAATGGAGAACAGCAGCAGTCATTCCTCTGCACAAAGATGGGGCATCTACAGACCCTGGAAACTGCAGACCCCTAGGTCTCACTAGTCTTACATGTAAAGCCATGGAAAGAATTATCATGGAAATGATCAATAGTGATGTACTAAACCTCCAGACACTGGACCGAACCCAGTCTGGTATCATCAAGGGCAGATCATGCCTTATCAACCTGGTGGACTTCTTTGAGAAGGTTGCCAAAGTAATGGATGAGGGCAAAATGATTCACACTGCCTACCTTGACCTGGCCAAGGCATTTGACACAATACCCCACTCAGGCATTGCTGATAAACTCAAGAGCTTAAGTACAAACTTGTGTGTCACCCGGTGGATAGCCAGCTGGCTCACAGACAGGACCTAGGAAGTTAGAATTGGGGAGTCCACCTCTACAAAGAGGCCAGTCACAAGTGGAGTCCCGTAGGGATCAGTCCTTGGACCACTCCTTTTTGGTATTTACTTCTCTGAATTCAAGGCCAATGTCAGTGGTCTCTGGCTGACTAAATTTGCAGATGATTGCAAATTAGGAGCTGTCATTGAATCCCACACTGACACAAACATTCTCCAGGTGGGGCTGAGACAGACAAAGCAGTGGTGCCAGAGCCATGGACTAAAACTAAATGCCAAGAAATGCATAATAGAATCCTTCAGGAAGTCATCCACCTCTGGTAACTGTCATATTGATAACACAACCATTAGAGTTGACCTAATAGTCAGGCTTAGGGACACACATAGATAGTAATCTAGCCTTTGACCATCACATGTCTATAGTAGCAAGGAAATCATCCTCTGTTGTGCAACTTATAAACAAAGATATGGCATCTTAGTCCAAGGAAGTCATTGTTCCACTGTATTCAGCATTCAGCAAACCTGTCATTGAGTACAATGCCCCCTTTGTTATGTACCTAAGTAGGCATATCCTACAACTGGAACATCCACAGTGGTTCCTCACTAAAAGAATACAGGGGTTAAGTAAAGTGTCCTATGCAGACCGTCTCAAGGCTCAATCCTTGTATTTTGTCTCCTACAGGCTTTTGGGGTGAGATCTATGCCTGACATACAGGGCATTGTCAGACCCCATTCTGATAGACCTCCTGCATATCTGCAAAACACATAGCACCAGAATTACCATTTCTAAAAACTTGAACCTTGCCTGTAATATAAATAGAACCTGCTGGACAGGAAGGTATGTATCCCAGAGATTACCCCATCTCTGGAACAGGAGCCCCATCCATGTAAATCAGGGTTCCTCCCTAACCCAATTCAAGTGCAACTTGGACAATTGCATGGGGAACAGGAACTTCATCAGTCAAACCATAAAAATGACCAGCACAAAAGGAATGGTGAATACAAAAACTATTTAATAATACTAGTAATATTTTCAAGTTCTTTGTTTTGTTGTTGTAAATCAAACTCCGACCAGCATATTCTTTTAATTCTCAAAAACTGAGATTTGGGAATGTTAATCACTATATGAGCTGGATGGCAACTATTAGCAGCTAACAAGGAATTATACTGAAATTGTTTTCTAAATAGAGAGGTGTTTAACGTACAATCAGGCATTTTAACAACTTTAACATCTAAAAAAGAAATTTGTTGGATGTCATAGGAAACAGGGGATTCTCCTATCTGATAATAATTTGGCCAAGATATTGCCCACACGTTGTATGTTTACTTTTAGAAAATGAAAAACCAGTGGGAATTTCTTTAATCATTTTAAGAAAACCTCTCATTTTGTTACTAATAGACAACAAACTATTGAAGGTGTACCACTGGTTGGATGTTTTCCAAGTGGAAATTGTACAGCTTGTAAATATGTCATGAAAATAAAACATTTTTCATCTGCTGACACTTCTGTTGTATATGAGATTAGATGTTTTGTTAATTGCATATCAGTATGAGTTATTTATTTAGTGGAATGTCATTGTTCTGCATTTTATGTAGGACAAGATAGTTAAAAACATGCAATCTGAAGTAGTTAACTTCATTTGGTCTGCAACCTGTGGGTATTGGATCCATCCTGGGATCTGAGCCGGCAGCTTTACCTAGCCAAAAGATCCAAGCTCCTAGCTCCTCCCCCTACCCATAATCCCCTGCTACACATCCCCCATCCTCAGATCTAGTTTGCCGCAGCTTCTAGAGACGAGCTGTTAGGCGTGGGTGAGAGTTTTCCAGTTTTAAAAAATACCTTTAAAAATCGTTTTTTCTAAAATTTCTTTGGTGTGTGTGTGTGTAGTGTTTAGCCCCCTTTATCGGCTAATATATTTAGCGTATTTTTGTTGTGGTAATTTTACTTCAAATTTACTTCAATTCCCTCCCCCTAGTGCGTGAGTGTGTGGTGTGATGGCTGAAGAGCCTAAAGCCACTTTTTCTAAATGCACTGAGTGTGGTCATAAGCTGTCCCCAGCCAATGGCCACACTCAGTGCGTTATTTGCCTGGGGGTGGCCCATTTATCCACCATCTGCCAGGTTTGTGTGGCTTTCAACCCCCGGGCTATCAGGGATAGGAGGAACAAGCTAATCCTGGCGGGATTGTTGCCCCCGTATTCTTCTTCCTCCTCTCCCTCTAAGGCACCGGTCACGGCTGCGGCTCCCGTGCCTTCCAGTCCCCCTCCCTTGTTGGGGACTCAAACTCCCTCTGCTTCTCAGGGTGAGGGGGACTCTTCTTCCTCTTCAAAAGAAAAAAGGAGAGACAAGGACCGGCACAGGCATAAAAGGCGGGCTGAGTATCATCCCTCAGCCCCGCCAGCGAAGGTAGCTAGTCCCGCTAAGAGGGCCTCTGGTTCTCCTCATTCTCGGCTCCATTCTCCTTGATTTTCCCCGGAGCAGGAGGAGGAGTACCGGTCTCCCTCGGTGTCCTCGAGGCGGCCCTCCAGGCCCACCTCTACGACCTCCTCCAGATCCACCAGAAGCTTGACCGATGCTGATTTGGACCAGATGATGCATCATTTCCTGCAGGCTGAAATGCAGATGGGGGTGCTCCAGCCTCCCCCCTCCGGGGGGAGCTCGGCCCCTTTCTTTACCCCAATCGCTCCTTCTCCGACCCGGTTTAGGGTTTCGGGGAATTCGGATCCATGCCGTTTTGGACCTGGGGAACTGTCGGCGCCGACAGTCTTGATTACTTCGATGCCCTTGAGCGTGTCGGATCCTAGCTCACGGGGCCGAGAGCCGAGCGTCGGATCCATGGGGGAAACTGTGTCTTCGGTGCCATTTCCATTGGAGCACACTTCCCTCTCTGGTCCGACCGCTTCGGCTCCGACTCCGATCCCTGCATCGAAGCCAAGGGGGCTGGTCTCGGAGCCTGGGGAGAGTGGTTCACCCTCAGCGTTTGATGTAGTGGAGAGGGTGCTGTCGAGGACTTCCAGATCCCCGGTCCTGGCTGCAGATCCATCCATCAACCCTGCGCATTTGGGCCTGTCCTCCGTCATCCGACCACAGGGACAGTCTGCATCGGCACTCCAGTTGGTTCCCTTAGAGGAACAAGACCCCATGGGTGAGCCCTCTTCGGATAGCCCCACTGAGGAGGTTCCTCACAAACAGAAGTGCAAAAGAAGGCACCTGGACTCCCCTGAGTCCCTCACAGAGGACACAGACTTGGAGGAAGGGGAAGGTTCCTCAAGGTCACCCCCTGAGGATGTCTCCTTTGGAGACATCATGGAGATGTTGCGAATCAGAGGAGGGTGGTCTGACCAAAAACCTTCCTCGGATGAGTCTGTGTTCCTGGAGGCATTTGATGCAGGCCCGTCTACTTCTTGGGTGTCCCCCCCCCCCGGCTGACCCCCTGGTGAACTTAATTACCACCAGGCTTGGAAGGAGCCAGACACCGTGGAGCCAATTCCCAGAAGACCAGACAAGATACTTAGTCCTCCTTCTGATAGGCTGGCATGGTCTAAAGGTTCTCCAGTGGATGCCATGGTGGTGGTGGCTGCCACCAAGAAGGAGCTAGCGCAGGAGAGTTCCTTGGTCCACCCTCCAGATAAGGAATCTCAGACGTTGGACCGCATTGGAAAGCAGATGTTTGCTTCAGCTACCTTCTCTGTAAGGGCGCTGAACTATATGGCACATGTCATCAGACTCCAACGAGACTTGATTAAGGAATACGCTGGAGCCCCCCCCGGAGTCCATGGCGGCCGAGGACAAATGCACCTTCTCGGCTCGCATGGCCACTCTGAAATCTATTACTAACACATCTATGTGGCTACTCTCCCATGCCACGGAGGGAATGGCTAGAACCAGTGGAGCAGGCATCGCTCTGTGGCGCCATGCCTAGCTCTGCCTTTGCGATTTTGTGGAACCCTTTAACGCGTCCTTCGCGAATGCGCCCTTTGACGGTTCTACATTCTTTGGCAAGACCGTCCGTGACATGCTGGTCCAAAGCAAGAAAGATGGGAAGACACTGTCTGCCATCGGGATCCGCTTCTCTAATCCCCAACGGTCCTTTTTGAGGAACCAGAGGGGACAAAAGAAGATGTGGTTCCGGAAATCACAGCAGTCCCGTCCCGCTTTGGACCCCTCGTCCTTCAGAGGCAGAGGAGGACAAGGTGGATGCCGGCCCAGAGGCAGAGGGGGGGGCCGAGGAATCTCGGGTCTTGAGAACCTTTCTCAGAGAGGCCCATGCAACAGCCCTGAGGGCTTACCCAACTGTCCCTCTCTGGAGGCAGTCGGGTGCATCTGTCGGAGCACCTCCAAACTTGGGAGTCCATTACTACGGATCGGTGGGTGCTCCGAATTATATCCAGAGGTTATTCCATTCCCTTTCTGAGTCTTCCCCCTCCTATGAAATGCCTCCTCGATGTCCCACCCGATCAAAGGGAGGTGGCAGCTTCAGAAATTTTGAAGCTATTAGAAAAAAAGAGCCATCCAGCACATCCCCCCAGGCCAGTCTGGATTGGGAAATTACTCCAGGTTCTTTTTAGTGCCAAAAAAGACAGGGGACTTGAGGCCTATCCTAGACCTTTCATCTCTAAACCTGTTCATTCTCAAAGAGAAATTCCGGATGGTCACTCTGGAATCTATTTTCCCCTTCCTACGGGAGAACGACTGGATGTGCTCCATAGACCTCAAGGATGCATGCTACCACATTCTAATGGACAGATGATCCAGGAGGTTCCTCCTCTTTCAGCTGAGAGCCAGTCACTATCAGTTCAGGGCTCTTCCGTTCGGCCTCACCTCAGCCCTCAGGATGTTCACCAAGGTCATGGCAGTGGTCGCAGCCCACCTGAGACTTCAGGGCATTCGGGTCTTTCCGTACCTGGATGACTGGCACCTCACCGCCTCCACCAGGCATCAGCTCTGCTCTGCCAGGGATTATACCCTAGCTCTTACTCAGCGTCTGGGTATTACTGTAAACCTTCAAAAATTGTTCCTTCGTCCTGTACAGGTTCTGGAATTTATAGGGGCCAAGATAGATACACGTCTCTCCAAGGCCTCTCTAACAACAGACAGGTTGCGCAGCTTGTCTCTTCATGTTTTGGCAATTCTCCAGTCCTCAGCCACACCTGCGGAATTAGTCCTGAGAGCTTTG